>NW_021938814.1:217444-239830 GCF_001715985.3 Manacus vitellinus
TTTTTTCCTGCCTCTGCCATGAGTCACATCCTATCCAAGGATCTCTCCACTGTCCTTTCAGTGCAGCTGTACAAAGAAAATAAAAATTGGACTTGGTTAGCTGAGCAGGACATTGGGAAACACCACAGGAGAGGAGGTGTTTCCTTTCCTTTATATCCCTTGTAGTGTGGCAGTGCTAAAGCAGAGCCCAGAAGCCTGTGGCCCCTTGGCACCTGGCCATACTTACCTGTTGGGAATGCCTGGATGCTGGAAAGGGTGTTTAGTGTGTGCCTGCTCAGAGACCTTCATTTTCAAGTCATTTGGCAATGTGTGTCTGAATCCTGAATCCGTGGATTTGAAATGGGAAGGTTTTTGTTTTTTTTCCTGGAGGCCCTGAACAGTGACACAGAGCAGCAGGGCCTGATGTTTGAAGGGATTTTAGTGCTGCAGTCTGGTGGAGAATCCTGCTTTTCAGAGCGTTTGGGACTTTTGTTTGGCTAAAAAACCTCCGAGCGTCGGGAAGAAAAGATCTTTGTCTTTAAACTGTGAGCAAAGAAAGCTCGTAGTATATGTCCAAGAGCCACCAGAAATCCCCTGGCAACCAGGCTTAATGATCCCAACACTTCCTTGAGGGATCTTAGGAAATCAGAACCCCCTACAAAAGAGCTGCTGTTATTTAAAATATGAAGTTTGTGCTGGAGGCTTCTTTACAGAGAGGCCGGGAATGGGCAAATCCTGTTCCTCTTGGAATTTATAACTTCATGGGCACACACAGCCCCTGTGCTTTGAAATGGCTGAAAACTGGGTCCCCGAGGTCAGGGGCTGAAACAGAGGCTGAGGGGGTTTAGCTTGAGGCAAAACTTTGGAAAGTTACAGCCTGAGCCAGCGAAGCGGGAAGTTTTTGGCGGAATGTGGGGAAACTTTCCATCACACGCTCCTTTCCCTGCTGGCAAGGAGGTCTCACGTGGCTGGAGGTGAGCTGACTGGCATGATTAATCACCTTCAGCACCTCTTTCCTGGGCTGGAAAGTTTGGAGAGACAAAGAAAGGAAAATTACTGGAGCTGGCCTGCTCCTTGCAAACCCCAGGGCTGAAGTGTCCAGGGATGGCAGGTCCTAAAATGCATCCAGTTCCTGTGAGATCCTCCTCTAAGGCTGGATAATCCCTGCACAGCCTGGGCAGCAGCTCCACTGGGAACTGTGCCATTTCCAAGTGGGAAAGCGAGCAGTGCCTTTCCTTTGTGCATGGTTCCCGCTTGGGAGTGGAGAAGTGGCTTTTATCGGGATGGGTTTGTGTCTTCCTGGCCTGGTTCCTGCTTGGAGTGTCTCTGGGGATGCTGCTGATGGCAGGAACAGCAGATTGCACTTGGAGCATCAGTGCAGGCTGCACATGGAGCAGGGACAGCAGTGGCACAGGATGCCTAAAGGCTGCATCCTTGGATGGAGATGGGAGGTCCTTGGAAACCTCAGCTGGAATGCTGCATCCATTTTTGAGTCAGCCTTCAGGAAGGGCCTGGTGGGGAGTGTCCAGAGGAGAGCAGATCCCTAGATAACAGGAAAGAAGGATGATTGGGAGGCTTGGACTTCTTTTTTCCAGCAGAGAAAAAGCTGAGGGAGGTGTTGTGACAGTCCCTGTGTGTATGCCAGGAGTTGTTGCAGGGAACAACAGCATGATTTGTTCTCCGTGTCAACTCTCGTAGGACAAAAAGTAACGGGTGTGTTTTGTCATGGGAGATTCCAGCAGGGAACCCTCTGCCTGCAGGGCCCCTGTGGCAAGGAGTCTCCATGGGGATGTCTGAGGCCAGGTTCAGCAGCCATCTGCTCCGGATGATGCCGCTTTGGGATGGGTTATTTGGGATCTCTGGCCTCTCACCCTGCCCAGCCCTGCCGTGGGCAACTCTGCAGGAGAAGGAACCAACAGGTCTTGTTCCCCTGTGTCCACAGGTAGTTTTGCAGACAAGACCTACGAGTGGAGCTCCGAGGAGGAGGAATCCGTGAGGAAGGCAGGACCAGTGCAGGTCCTCATTGTCAAGGATGACCATTCCTTTGAGCTGGATGAGGCCGCCCTGAACCGCATCCTGCTCTCCGAGGCTGTCAGGGACAAAGAGGTCGTGGCCGTGTCCGTCGCCGGAGCCTTCAGGAAAGGCAAATCCTTCCTGATGGACTTCATGCTGCGGTACATGTACAACAAGGTGAGGCTGCAGCTCAGGGGGCTCTTCCCAGGCTTCTGGTGCTGCTGCTCGGTGCTCCCGTGTGGTGCCCAGGGAAGAGCTGGACAGGAGTTGGTGCTCTGGGAATGCTCAAAGCCTCTCATTAGGGTGGGCTCCACAGAATAAAACAGAGCAGAGCCTTCCATGGCCCTGTGCACCCGTGGGTCTCTCGTGGAATCTTCACTTTGGAGCAGGGATGTTCACGTCTGCTGCCCTGAATCATGGAATCTTCAAGTTTGGGAAAACTCCCTAAGATCATCAAGTCCACCCCTTCCCCCAGCACTGCCAAGGCCACCACTAACTCATGTCCCCAAGTGCCACATCCACACAGCTTTTGAACACTTCCAGTGATGCTGACTCCACCACTGTGCAGGACAATCAGGTCCAATGCCTGATCACCCTTTCCATGAAGAAATTTTCCCTAATATCCATTGTAAACCTCCCCTGGCACAATTTGAGGCTGTTTCCTCTCCTTCTGCCCCTTGTTCCCTGGGAGCAGAGCCTGACCCCCCCTCGGCTCCCCCCTCCTGTCAGGGGGTTGCAGAGCCAGAAGGTCCCCCCTGAGCCTCCTTTGCTCCAGACTGAGCTCCCCCAGCTCCCTCAGCCCCTCCTGCTGCTCCAGACCCTTCCCCAGCTCCATTCCCTTCCCTGGACACACTCCAGCCCCTCCAGTGTCTTTCTTGTCACAAGACACCCAAAACTGATCCCAGGATTCAAGGTGAGGCCTTGCCAGTGAAAGGAAGGAAAAACCTCCCTTATAGGATTTTTAACCTCCTAATCTTTTCAGAAGGAAATCTCTCCAACAGGGACTGTCCCCTCCAGCACCGGGACAGAAGCAGCACAGGGGAAAAGTGTGAAACCAAAGTGAGATGAGAACTCACAGCAGCTTCTTCTGTTCCTCCTTCCAGGATGCTGTGGACTGGGTTGGAGATTACAACGAGCCCCTGACTGGTTTCTCCTGGAGAGGAGGATCTGAGCGGGAGACCACCGGCATTCAGATATGGAGCGAGGTTTTCCTGGTGGACAAGCCCGACGGGACAAAGGTGTGTGGCCTCTTGTTGGTGGCCAGCTCATTTTCCTCTTCCAGCTTTGAAGACTCTTCTGCCTTCTCTTAGGTGGCTGTGAAAGTTGAGAGAAGGTTTTCAATGCCTTATCCCTAATTTAGCATGGATGGGTTTAATGCAGGGAGGTGATATGACATCCCAGTGTCCCTGATATGCTCCCCAGGTGTCCCTCTAACTCTGTGCATCCCAGAGTTTTTATCTGTGCTATTCCCACACATCTTGGATCTGAGGTCCTTGCAAATTACTCCCCTTTCCTGGAGCAGCAGCTGTAAAATGGAGTTTCTCCGTTCAGGGTGGTCAAATACAATACAAAATGGGATTTTGGAGGCATCCTGCAAATTCAACTTGCAGGAATATTTTGTATTTGTCTACTCTTTAATGCAGAGCCCGACACCAAAGCGACACTGAGTCATTCAGGGTGTGATTTCTAGTGCTGGCTGAAGTTGTTCTGGGTTAAGGAGGTGCAATAAGTGCTTGGTTTCTATGACACAAAGCTGATGCAGACTCAGGAAAAGACTCCTCTGCACTGACAGCAAGTGTTTGAGGAGCAAATTTGCATTAATTTCAGTGCCTGCTGGAGTCGTCCTGCTGTCAGGAATGGCTGGAGCTGCTCTTTCCCCTTGTCCTCCACCAGCAATAACTCTGAGGCAGAAGCAGTGAGATTCCCAGCAGAATAATGAAGCTGGCATTCCCCCTCCCACCCTTTTGGCACGTGAGGGTGGATTTCCTTGGATGCAGATGCTGAGGGAGTGCTGACGTGGATCTTTGTGCCCCGCAGGTCGCGGTGCTGCTGATGGACACGCAGGGGACCTTTGACAGCCAGTCCACCCTGAGGGACTCAGCCACTGTGTTTGCCCTCAGCACAATGATCAGCTCCATCCAGGTAAGGAACCTCTGGGCTGGGGTGGGGGTCCCTCACTCCCCAGGAACCACAGAGCCTGGCAGGGCTTCCCTTCCTGCCATCCCGGTGGGTGGGACGAAAGCTGTGTCTTGGTACAGAGCTCAGCACATCCTAAAAATGGAGCAGCAGGAGGATTATTTGGTTCTGAGAGGCCTCCAGGCTGGAGCATGACAGCCCATGGTGCTCCCAGGGCCTGTCTTGTACCACACCAGTCCCCACCTGGGACCTTGCCTGTGTCCCCATGGTGGTGTTAGAGGCTTTGACCACATCAAATGTGTGTTAGCCTGAAGGACAGGCCATTCTGAGTGATCTGAAGTCGTTTTTTTATTTAAATGCAGGTTTATAACTTGTCCCAGAATGTGCAGGAGGATGATCTGCAGCACTTGCAGGTAAGAGAAGAGAAGCTTCAGGGTGACCTAACTGTGGCCTTGCAGGACCTGAAGGAAGCTGCAAGAAGGATGGAGAGAGACTATTTACAAGGGCCTGGGGTGACAGGAAAAGAGGGAATGGCTTCAACCTGACAGAGGGCAAGATTAGATTAGATATTGGGAAGGAATTCCTGGCTGTGGGGGTGGTGAGGCCCTGGCTCAGGTTGCCCAGAGAAGCTGTGGCTGCCCCTGGATCCCTGGAATCCAGGGATCCCCTTCCAGGCCAAGTTGGACAGGGCTTGGAGCCACCTGGGATAGTGGGAGATGCCCCTGCCCATGGCAGGGGTTTGGAAACAGATGACCTTTAAGTTTCCTTCCAGTCCAAACCATTTTGGGATTCTATTCCATGATTGTAAATTAGAAGCCTGGATGTTGCCATCTGGTACTGGCTCAGTACAGGTGACCCCCCTAAGGGCAATTCCAGCCCTGGCTGTTGGAGAAAAGCAGCTAATGGGATTTTTGTGGCACAGGTGTCCTGCCCATTTCCTGGAATTACCTCCTGCTTTCCCTTCTGTTTAGGTGATTGATTGATTGATTGATTGATTGGTTAGGTAGGTTTTTTCAGGAGCTTAAGGAAAAGGAAACAAAAGCAAAAGTCCAGCTGAAAGAAATCATCATTTGAAGACTTCTGAATTATTTCAGTCTGTAAATATTATTAACAATAACACCTTTTTAACACTGAATTTATCCAGTGCAACTCTGATCTTCCAGTTCGGATTTTAAGCCATTACTGTTCAACAAGCTGACCCACTTTTAGGCATCTGTGAAATACATTACTGTGCCTTCAGTTTGAAATTAGAGTCCAGAAAGACTGGAGAGTCTTCAAGTCTTGCTTGTAGGCTGATTTTAGAGTCTTTGCACAGCGGGAAAGTGCTTATTCCTGAATTCATTTCCGCTCGTTCCTGGAGTGTTTAGAGGGAGCAGGGCTCCAGCAGTTCCCTTGGAGCACATGAAGTTTCTGGTTGGTATGAAAGCAGCAGCAAGCAGCTGACTTGAGCCATTTTGCACAGATTTGGCAGCCAAACCCTCCAGGCTGAGACCTTTCACGTGAGGGCTCAGGGCGGTGATTGTCCGTAACGGCTCCGGGTGCCTCTCGGATGGGGATGGGAAACCCAGAGCCAGTTTGTGTTCCAGCTCTGCACATGGAGCTGTTAGTCCTGGATCGTAAATGTCCCTTACTCCTTCACAGAATCATAAAATTCCCTGAGCTGGAAGGGATCACAAGGATCATCCAGTCCACTTCCTGGCCATGCACAGACACCCCAACAATCCCCCCCGTCCCTGAGAGTGTTGTCCAAACCCTCCTGGAGCTCTGGCAGCCTTGGGGCCGTGCCCACTGCCCTGGGGAGCCTGGGCAGTGCCAACCATCCTCTGGGGGAAGAACCTTTCCCTAAAATCCAACCTGACCCCAGCTCCAGCCATTCCCTCAGGTCCTGTCCCTGCTCACACAGAGCAGAGCTCGGTGCTGTTCCCATGTATCCCACAGCCCAGCTGACTGTCCTGTTCTTTCCTTCTCCTTCCAGCTTTTCACCGAGTATGGCCGGCTGGCCATGGAGGAGACATTCCAGAAGCCTTTCCAGGTGAGTCCCGGCCAGCTCTCTTGTCCCTGAGCCCGTTGGCTTCACCACGAGGTGTCACTGCAGGATGGGAGGAGATGGGATTGCCCTGGGACTGGCTCAGCTGCTCCAAGGAAAGGCTTTGTGCTTTGCTGCCCCCAGAGAGGCTTCCAGATACTTCCAACATCCCTCTTGCTTTCCTCCCTGAACCTTTGCCTTCCCAAGAGCTCTACCCTGTCCTGCCAGGATTGGAGAGCAGGTGGTTTTGCTGCAGGTTTGTCACACTCTGTACTTGGAGACTGCCCAGCTTTTGCCAGGGAATCCCTGCTCCTGGCAAAATGAAAGGACAAAGATTAGCAGAGCTGTGGGAAGGCTCAGTTTAAGTGGGGTTTTAGCTTCAAATAAGGGACATCTGTTCACCCTGCTGCTTCCCAACCTGTGAAAAGCTGCTGTTCAAAAAAAAGGAGAGCTTTGGGCATCCACAGTAGGTGAGAGGGTAGTTGGATGGGGGTTTGTGAACTTCCCAAAGTGGAAAATAGCAGAGAACAAAACATGCTGCAAAAATTCAGAGTGATTGGGAATGGGTTACAGCTATTTTACATTTGCTTTCCAACATAAAAAAAGAATTGTTGTCCTGGAAGGACTGAGGGGTTTATAGGCTGTCTGTGGTCAGGAAGTGGAAGTGAAATTAAAAGGTTAAAAAATATGACAAATGGACAAAATTGAGATCTTGGGGGAATTTTAAGGGTCTATTGGATGCTGGCATGGGCAGATGACTGATAAAGGATGTGAAAACTACCAGTAAAAATACAGGACTTGTGGTAGCAAGAGCTTGAAGAAAGTTGTAACACGGTAGAGCAGAAAGCCAGACATTAAATAAATATCCCTGCTCCTTATTTAAAAACTGTGGGGATAATGCAGCCAAATATTCCAGTGAAAGTGAGATACTTCCTACTCCATCAGTAAAAAGGAGGCTGTAAGGGGAAACTTAAATATGCTTAAATCATTAGGGCTGGATAATAGGCTCTGATTTTACCAAAGACTTTAATTGCTGTCAAGTCACACAGTTGGTGGATGGTGAGTCTTGTCAAACAATCCCATTATCAATTTTTAAAAGGCACGGGCTTGGTTGATAAAGGTAACTCTCACCATGTTATATCTCCTTCTCTAAGCCTTATCTCCCTAAGATGCTGATTAAAAGCAAATGAAGTCAGCATTGTCTGGTTTAGTCCATTGTTAATGGATTAAAAACTCATTAACTGATAGATGCCAGAGCACGCTGAACTAATTTTAATAGGGAATGATCATCCTTCAGAAGTGTTTCCTCAGGGTCCCCCCAGGCTCTCTCTGGTTCAGTGTCATCTTCAGTAATGATCTGGGGGGAAATATCAAGCAACTGCTTGTGGATGTGACAAAATCTGGTCGAAGGATTGATGGTGATGTGGCCAGGTGAGCTCTGCAGATCTCCTGTCCACGTCCCAGCACGGGCTCGTTCCTCCAAAACATGTTTTTAAAGATATGAGGTTTTTTGATTAGGAAACAGGAAAAATGAGAGCAGAGAGGCCCTGGCACAAGTTGCCCAGAGAAGCTGTGGCTGCCCCTGGATCCCTGGAAGTGCCCAAGGCCAGGTTGGAGCATCCTGGGATAGTGGAAGGTATCCCTGCCCATGGCAGGTGGTGGGACTGGATGAACTTTTAGGTCCCTTCCCACCCAAACCACTCTTTTGTTCCATGATCCTCCAAGTATGACAGTAAAAAAACTGCAGTTTCACTGATCCTGCTGGAAGGAAAGTGAGACTTGGCAGTGGAAAATCAGCATTTTCCTTCAGCTCCCTCCTCTCCACGGTGTGTCCTCACACCGAGGAGCCCTCACCAGACACCAGCCCTGACTGTGGTGCCTTCACAAAAGGGGTGCCTGTCACTCTGCTTGGCAAACACAGCCCATCTGGAACAACTTGAGTTAAAAAAAATAATAATTCCCAATTCAAGACATGCACAATGTGTTTGTGGAAAAGTCCTGAACATGGACATGTCTCTTAAGCATCTCATGGGCTTTGAAAGAACAGTGTGTCCCCAACCAGCTCACTGGGTGCAGTGGTTGGAAAAGGCCAACTCACTGTTCTCTCTTTTTTTTTTTTTGTTTTTTTTATTTTAACCTTTTCTGATGTTTTATGGAAGTGAAATAAAGAGCAGAAATATTTCCCCTCCCTCCACTGGATTTTTGTTCTAAACATAGACGAATTTTAGGGAAATTCCAATGAAATGGATTCCACTTGCTGACCTGCTTATTCGTGTGCATGAGAGGAGCCCTGGCAGCCCTGCCAGACCCTCCTGGACTTCCCCCTCCAAACCCTTTATTTCTTGCATGGGATGTTGATCCCTTGCACAGATGAGACACTGGGGACCTGATTTCTTCTGAAAATATTTCATTTAAAGATTCAAAGCTGACCCTTCTGGTATTTATTTATTTCTTGCCCAGGAACTTTGAATGCCTCCATAAAGATTACAAAAGACAGTGATTTCTTATTCACCCTCGTTCCTCTGCATCTGCTTCTCATTAAAAGTCTGTCTGGAAGGCTGCCCAGTGAAAAAGGCTGAAAAAAAAAAAGAGCCTGTAAAATTCCCATAGGATGGAACTAAATGTGGCTGGAATTAGGGAGCTCACTGCCTTTTGTCCTGGTTACCAACAATCTCTTCCCCTGTTGTGCAGTTGAAATGATTGATGATGTTCTCCCTGCCAGGGAGCCAAACTGGTGCAGCAGTTTGGGGTGTGCTGCCCCCCTTTTCTTGTCTGCACGGTCTCAATGCCATGATGGGGTGGCAGGAAAGGCAGGAGGTGCTGCTGGAGCTGGGAAAAGACTCAGGGCAAGGTTTTGTTGTGGGATAAGATGGGGGTGAAGGTGCTGGTGGGGTTCAGCCACCGCTGTGGACTCCAAGCAGCAGCTCACTGTGACTTGGTGGGTGCTGTATAACACTGATCCCACTGTTCTCTGGCTCTGTTTTCCAGTCCCTTATATTCCTGGTTCGTGACTGGAGCTTCCCTTATGAATTTTCCTATGGATCTGATGGTGGGGCAAGATTTTTGGAGAAGCGACTGAAGGTATGTTCTGTCTGCTCTGGCAGGTTGGATGGGGCTTGGAGCAACCTGGGATAGTGGAAGGTGTCCCCGCCCATGGCAGGGGGTTGGAACTAAATGGTCTTTAAGATCCCTTCTAACCCAAACCATTCCACGAATCTGGAATCTGCCATCACTGGGTGTCAGGAGTGAAGTGCAGTGCTGGTTATGGTCACGTGCAGCCAGTGCCTTAAAAATCACAGGACAGGCATTTTGGGAGGATAAATTTCCTTGCCACGTTCAGTGGCTTCTTCCCAAGCCCAGCTCCCTGGAACTCTCTTTCTGGGAGAGGCAATGGATTCCCAAGAGACCAGGAATGATGTTTTAGTAATTGGTAGTTTTACACTAAAAATGATGGGCAAGGGCTCCAGTGGGATTAATCGGGAATTGCATGGGTGATCTGGGAGTGGAGAGACCTAATTAAAGGCAAGACAAGAAAGGCCCTGGTGGGAAATCCCAAATGTTTTTGTATTCCAGTCATACACAGACATGCACATTTTCTAAAGGATAATAACATGCCCCAGGCTGTGTGGTCAGAGATACACCAGTTCCTTGGTCTCTGTCTTTGTCCTTGTGCAGTAAATCCCTAAGGGATGTCCTTCTGTGTTGCTTTTTCCTGCTCTAAGCAGCCACAGTGTGGAGTATCCCATGCTCCTGCCAGTGCTGCTGGCCCAGCATTATCCCAGGATTCCCATCAGAAGGAAAATCCCTCTCCCCAAACTGGGGGAAGCGAAGGGGCAGCACCGATCTCTTTGTGGTGACCAAGGGCCTGAGGGAACAGCTGGAGCTGTGCCAGGGGAGGGTCAGGTTGGACCTCAGGAACAGGTTCTTCCCCCAGAGTGTGGCTGGGCCCTGGAACAGCCTCCTCAGGGAAAGGGTAATGACTTCAAACCTTCCAGAGCTCAAGGAATGCTTGGACAACGCTCTCAGGGACTGGGTGGGATTGTTGGGGTGTCCTGGGCAGGGCCAGGACTTGGACTGCCTGATCCTTGTGGGTCCCTTCCAACTCAGGATATTCTGTGATTTATCCTCTCTTGCAGGTGTCAGGAAATCAGCACGAGGAGCTGCAGAACGTCAGGAAGCACATCCATTCCTGCTTCACCAAGATCTCCTGCTTCCTCTTACCTCACCCGGGCCTCAAAGTTGCCACCAACCCGAATTTCGATGGGAAACTGAAAGGTACGAAGGCAAAGCTCTGCTTTTTAGGCTGATGCAGCTTAGATGCTCTATCAGAGTGTCCTGCTTATTCCTGAAACCTCTGTAAGTATTTTCCATGAAAAAATCTTCTGGGAGAGTTATGTACATGCACCCATCTGCTTCTTCCCAGTCCAGCAAGACAGACATGGGAGGCAAAAAGGTGTGGGAGGCTGAAAAGATCTGAGAGGTGCTGGCAATACCCGCTGTCAGGACACTGACAGGCAAACTGGGAAGGGCAGGGATGAGACTGGAAGTTTATGGACGTGGTGTTAAGCCTGCAGTTAATTCCTGTGCCTCACCAGGCTCAGAGTGGTGCAGCCTGGTGCTCATGGAGGGTGGAAGGCCGGTTCCACGAGACCTTGAAAAGCTTTCCAGGGAATATTTAATCCTCCTGACTTATCTGATCAGTGGTTTCCCTCCAGGGCACACTTAGTTCAACAGGTTAAAAAAAAAGAAGGAAGGAAAAAAGAGCCATGGTGAGAATTCTCCACCCCAAAAGGAGCCACGTGCTGTGGGTATTTTTAGGTATTTTGTTGTGAGCTGCTCACCAGCGTGGCTGGTTCCAGGCTGCTGCAATCTCAGCAATAAAGTGGCCAATTAGCCACTCCAAATAAATCAGCAGACAGCTGTAGATGATAGTTCTTCCCTGCTTTTGTCTGGCTAGTGCTCAGACTTGTTCTCCCAGCAAACTCCATGCTGAGCAGAGGGAGATGTGCTGCTGGAAAAGGAGCTGATCTCTGTAGTTCCCCCTTAATTTCAGGTGCTGAGTAGGACTGAACAAGTGGTTTGTGCAGACAGGGGTTGTCAGCAGCTTCTTGACACAGTTTTCTTGTCCCCTCAGAGCTGTGCTCAGCTTTTTGTGCTCTGGTGGAGGGAATGTGGGAGATCTTCCCTGCTCTCCTTATCTTCCAAATGTCTGGCTGTTGCACTGCTTTTTTTGCCTTCAGTCCCATATAGTTTAATTTAAATGGCAGCACCAGCAATCCCACCTGTGCCTGAGAGCTTTTTCCAAATGCTCCTCGAGCTCTGTCAGGCTTGGGCATGTAACCATTCCCTGGGGAGCTGTTCCAGGGCCCAACCACCCTCAGGGGGAAGAACCTTCTAGTGGAAGGTGTCCCTGCCCATGGCAGGGGATTGGAATGAGATTGTCTTTAAGGCCCCTTCCAACCCAAACCATTCTGTGATTCTCTGATGCCATTTTTGGGGTTTTTTTTCCAGAAATAGACGATGAGTTCATCAAGAACTTGAAGATTTTGATTCCTTGGCTTCTTAGTCCTGAGAGCCTGGATGTTAAGGAGATCAATGGAAACCATATCACCTGTCGAGGCCTTGTGGAGTATTTTAAGGTATTGGTCTATTAAGAGAACATGGGTTTACTCACCTGTAGCCTTTTGCTCTAATTAAAGGGGAAAACAGGAGCAGGCAGGGCTGCCCTGATAGTCCTGACTCACTGCAGCAGAGAACAAACACCTCATGGGCCTGTATCTGAACTCACAGTGAGCCCCAAAACTGGGAGGAGCTGTTTTCCTCCCCTGGAGAGTTGAGGACTAGAGGGGGTGAGCTGAGGGCTGTCTTCCCATTGCCTTTGGAAAGAGCTTATTTTTGTTGTCATGACTACTGGGACATTTCCATGAGAGGCATCCATGAGTAATTCTCACCACCTGGTCTTCAGGGCTACCTGCCTCTGGCTCCTTCTCCCTCAGGGAAGGACAGAGGTAGGTGCAAATCCAATGGGAGGGTGACTGGAGCCTGGAGTGACTGATCCAGGCCACCCTGGGTCCACCTTGAGCCACGTTACGTCACACTTTCTGACCAAAGCCATCTTGTGCCAGTAACATCCTCCTCCTTTAGATCCTGTCAGAGCTGTGTCTGGAGCTGGGTGGGGGTGGTTGGTGTTGCTCATGTGTGCTGCATTCCATGTGATTTCCTGTTTTCCAGGCATACATAAAGATCTACCAAGGGGAAGAGTTGCCACACCCCAAGTCGATGCTGCAGGTATGTGAGTGGGAGCTGGTGGGAATCCATGCACTGGAATTGGCATTAATTCCCAGAGTTGTCCAGCTAGTGCATCACATTGGGTCTTCTGTGATTGCATTCCAAAATGTTAATGTAACAACCCAAGGAGCAGCGTTTTGGGAAGCATTTGGCAGTCGAGGGGCCTGATGTGGCTTAGGAATTGCCCCTTGGATGGGCTGTGGGGAATTGCTGGCTGCACAGCTCGGCTGGAATGATCCCCCACAGGTGAATAGGGGATCCATGGGGCCACACAGGGAGGTGACAGGGCTCTGCATGTGGGCAGTGGCTCCTGGGCTGCTGCTCCACTCCCGGAGCCAGCCGGCATTCCGGCATTCTGGAGGGTGCAGCTGTGGCTGTTTACATACAGCTGAGCCTTTTATCTCTTTCCTTGCTGTTTCCCACAGCCAAAGCCAAAGATTTCGTTGCTCTGGCTTGGAGGGAGGGAATCCTCTCTTCATGCAGGCTTTTGGATGTGTAAATAGGGGATGATCTTATTTGGGATTGGTTGGAGGCTGGGAGAGCACACTTGGCTAAGCAAGGGAGCTCCTGAATTCTGGGTGTCCACACATGTGTCCTGGCTGTGAACACATGTGGACCAGAGAGCTACTTCCTGCTGTTCCACTGCTTAACCCTGTCCTTCTGCACCCTAATTTTGTGCCCCTTTTGCCCTTCTTACAGGCCACAGCAGAAGCCAACAATTTAGCAGCAGTTGCCACTGCCAAAGACACCTACAGCAAGAAGATGGAAGAGGTGGGTGGTGTTGAGCATGTCTGTTCATAGTGCTCCTGTCACTCCTGCATGGGATCCTGGAATGGTTTGGGATGGAAGGGGCCTTAAAGCTCATCTTGGTCCAACACCCCTGCCATGGACAGGGACACCTCCCACTAGACTAGGTTGCTTCAAACCCCTTCCAGCCTGGCCTGGGATACACTTCCAGGGATGAGGCAGCCACAGCTTCTCTGGGCAACCTGTGCCAGGGCCTCCCCACCCTCATAGGGAAGAATTTTTTCCCAATATCCCATCTCTCCCTGCCCTCTGGCAGTGGGAAGCCATTCCTTTTGTCCTGTCCCTCCATCCCTTGTCCCCAGTCCCTCTCCAGCTCTCCTGGAGCCCCTTTAGGCCCTGGAAGGGGCTCTCAGGTCTCCCTGGAGTCTTCTCTTCTCCAGGCTGAACAGGCCCAACTCTACCCTTGTAGGGAAACCTCCCTGCTTGGTTTCCTGGTAGAAAATGTCCTTCATGGATTTGGCCAGGTGTCAGGGTTTCAAGGAGGGTCTGTACTATATTCCTGGTGGAAAAAGGCTCTTTCTCCCAGGCTGGAGGAGAGCAAAGCCTGATATCATGGCAGGACAGGGGAGGGTGAGTGACCCATGGTCACTGCTTCATCCCATGGCAGCTCTCTGCAGACCACGTGGCCCCTGCTGAGCTTCCATTCTCTTCCCAGCATTCCACAAAAATGTGATGGAGTGGGGTGGTCACCTGTGCCATGGCTGGTGCTAATTAGGGGATAAATTCATTATAAACTGGCTTTTCACCGGTGCCCTGCTCTGTCAGCCCATCCCTCAGCTCTGGTGAGGGGCTGGGTGTGATGTTTTAAGGTGGAGCTCAGACCCCTGGCTGTCTCAGCCACTTCCAGGCCCCCACTCTCTTCATCCATAGTATCCCAGGATTATATCACAGAACACTGGAAATCGCTGCCGGTTGGCAGGAAAAAAATACAGAGCTGCATGGCCAAACTGGATCTTAAAACTAACATATCCATACTCTGATGCACAAGGAAAATGCTTCCAAATAGGGTTTTCCAGCTCTGGAAGATGCTGGGATTCGGGGTCAGTGTCGGGAAGCTACGGGGGAATTGAGCAGGGAGCTGTGGGACGGGGCAGCACCGTCTGTTTAACCGGGTGGGCAGACCGGTCATGGAGCAATTCCTGCAGGATCCGGTGGTCCTGTAGAGCCCCAGTCCCGGCGTTTTGCACGTCTGTGGGGTGCTGCCGTTCCGGGGGGTGACATTCCAGGTGCCATTCCAGTGCCTTTCCCGCCGCAGGTGTGCGGGGGGGACAAGCCCTTCCTGGCGCCCAGCGACCTGCAGAGCAAACACGCCGAGCTGCGGGAGGAGGCGGTGCGGCTGTTCCGGGGCGTGAAGAAGATGGGAGGGGAGGAGTTCAGCCGCAGGTACCTGCAGCAGCTGGAGGGGGAGATCGACGAGCTCTACATCCAGTACATCAAGCACAACGACAGCAAGAACATCTTCCACGCCGCCCGCACCCCGGCCACGCTCTTCGTCGTCATCTTCATCACCTACGTCATCGCCGGCGTCACCGGCTTCGTGGGCCTGGACATCATTGCCAGTCTGTGCAACATGATCATGGGCTTGACACTTATCACACTCTGTACCTGGGCTTATATCAGATACTCTGGGGAGTACAGAGAACTGGGAGCAGTAATAGACCAAGTGGCCGCAGCCTTGTGGGACCAGGTAGGATAAAAAGAGCTTTTGGTTTGAACAGAAAAACGAACCCCCCCCACCCCACCCACCCCGCTGAGCTCTGGAGGGGATTTGCCTCCCCGTTGAGATGGTGTTTGGGATTTTAGGGTTGTTAGAGCCGGCAGATCCAGCTGCTGGTGCTGTGATGTGTGCCCTGTTTTACGTGTTAACCCACTCCTTAGACCTTCCAGGTGGGGAAAGGAAGGAAGGAGGAATTGCTTTCAGTGCAGTTTGTGGAGTTTGCTGCAAAGTGAGGTGTCTTAGGGATGTCACAGCCCTGTGTTAGAGCAGGGTGAACAGCAAGGCTGGAGCTGCATCCCTGAGCCTCTGGAAAACAAGCTGTGTAGATCCAGGCTGGGCATGAGAAAACTCAAAGCAAGCTCTTTTGTTTTGGCTCTTTTTTTTTCCCCCTACTTGTCTTACCCGTCACCAAATGTGAGTTTGTGGAGCCTCAGACCTTGTGGGAATGGGGCAGCTCTGCCATGGATCCCACTGGGATCCTCAGAGCCGGTGTGTGTGCTTGTCCTGTGCATGTCTATGTTAAAAAGGAAGATCCACCTCCCTCCCCTGGTTCAGGGCAGGGATTTTGGCTCTCCTGGGTCTGCTGGAGGTCAAGGCCAGGTTTTACCTCTGCCTGTTTTGGCACCAGGCCTTGCTTTCCTGTTACAGCCCTTCCCTCTTCCCACTGCAGAGCTGGGGAAAGCCCAGACCCTGCATGTTCCACTGACCCCCTTTGCCCATCCAGAGGTGCAATCCTTGTTCCCAGAGAGCTGGAAGGCTGCACTGGCCTCCTGCTCTTCCATGGCAGAGCCGGGTGAGCTCATCCCTCAGAAACCACCAAGGGTTTGATTCCTGGCAGGAAGGGCCATTCTCCAGACCTTTACCTGCTCCTTCCCTCCTTTTCATCCACCAACGAGGTTTCCATGGAGGGCAAGCACATTTCCCTGCTTCCCTGTGCTACTGGAACTGCAGCTTGGGGAGAAAATAATGGAAGCATTTACTGATCAGTTCCTTCATTCCAGAGCTGGGTAGTGGCAGCACATCACCTGTGTCCCAGGTGGATTCATCCTGGCTTCCCTGTTGCCAGCAGCCTCAGCACCCCCAGTAACCCCCACTCCAGTGGCTCTTTGCTCAGGGACACTTCCCAGCTGCCTTTGGGATTTGCTGGAATAGTCAAACCCAGCGTTTGCCCATCCCAGTGCAGGCAGCAGTGGGAGTTCAGCAAGAACAGGACACAGCAGGAAGTTGCTGCCCACTTACAAAATGCCCAGCTGGGGGAAAATAAAGAGGTTAAAGTGCCTGGAGCTGCTCCATGGCTCCTGCTGGCCTCCATGGCATTCCAACCAGAGGGAAAGTTCTCTGGAGCAGGAGCTGTGCAGGCGGGTGGTGCCGGGCTGGGCAGTGAGACTCTGCCCACCACGAGCCCCAGGGCTGCCCCAGGGGGATTCCAAGCACTCATGGCTCCATCCATGGAAGTGGGACTGGATGCAGGAGGGATGGACGGAGCGGTGAGGGGTCCTGCCTGTTTGGGATGAGCCTCCCTGGGTACACAGCAGGGATGAGCTCCATGTGCTCCCATGGACACGTGTGATACACAGAGATGTTTCTCTCTCTTTCTGTCTCCCCCTTCCCAATGCCTCTCCCAGGGAAGCACGAATGAGGTAAGTGGCTCTTTGTTCTCCGCATGTTCCCTCGGGCCAGCTGGGCCCTGGGATCCCGGGAAAAGCCTCTTGGACCCGGCTGCACCTTTGGGCTTGTGGAGGACTGGGACTGTGAGGGCTCTGGGCAGCAGCTCTGGTTGTTCCCTTTGATACCAATGACTGGGGAAGGGTGTTGCTGTGGGAAGTGCTGGGAGCCAAGTGGGGGAGAGATCTGGGCAGGGAGTGTGATGTTGGGATGGGGATTTTCATCTCCCAGCAGTTCTGTTTGGGGATTTTCCAGTTGTGCTGAGAGGTGAAACCCAAACCCAGTTTGTTTTGGAGCACCAACTGTGCAGGTGCCTCTGCCCCCCTTGGGTGAGACCCCAGCTCTGAGGCACCAACAGGGATGTGGAGCTGCTGGAGCAAGTCCAGAGGAGGTCGTGGAGATGCTCCAAGGGCTGGAGACCTGGGAGAGCTGGGGGTGTTCACCTGGAGAAGAGAAGGCTCCAGGGAGACCTGAGAGCCCCTTCCAGGGCCTAAAGTGGCTCCAAGAGAGCTGGAGAGGGACTGGGGACAAGGGATGGAGGGACAGGACACTGGAATGGCTTCCCACTGCCAGAGGGCAGGGCTAGATGGGATATTGGGAAGGAATTGTTGGCTGTGAGGGTGGGGAGGCCCTGGCCCAGGTTGCCCAGAGGAGCTGTGGCTGCCCCTGGATCCCTGGAAGTGTCCAAGGCCAGGTTGGAAGGGACTTGGAGCAACCTGGTCTAGTGGAAGGTGTCCCTGCCCATGGCAGGGTGTGGGACTGGATGATCTTTAATGTCCCTTCCAACCCAAACCATCCTGTGATTCCATGATTTATGGACACAGCCACAGCAGCCCTTCCTGGGCTGGGCTCATTCCAGCTCCCCCTGCCCAGCAGTGCAGGATCCCAGTGCCCAGCTCTTTGCCAGGCCAGGGCTGAGGGCAACTGGAACCTTGTTCAGGCAGAGCTTTGTCAGCACCTGATTAACCCAAGACAGATTTCCCACTAATCTGCATTTACTGCTCACGTACCTCAATCCAGGATTGCAGCCAAGTGGCTCCCCAGTGAGGCTGTGACAGGACAGCTCCATCTTTTGAGCTGTCACCAAAGCCTGCCAGCTCCATCTGTCAGTGCCAGCACACTTTGGAGCCACTGATTTACATGTGGAATCCCTCAAAAAGAAAACACAGCAGTTAAAAATCAGCCCATTCCTCCCCTCCCAGGCAGGGCAGCTGTTTGGTACCTCACTGATACCAAACCAGCAAGAGGCAGAACAGGGGCTTTGCTGTGGATGAGCTCTTGGACAAACCCTGCCAAGCAAAAATCAGTGCTGAGACACTGGTTTGGCATCAACTTCCCCCCCCAAAATAGCCCAAAATGCTGCAAGGTCACTTATGGTTTGGAGGTGAACTCTTCCACCAGTCCTCTCTGTTCCCAGACAATCCCAAAACACCACTTCTGTTCCCTTTTGGGATGGGTTCAGCATCACCTTGGACATCCCTGGACTTTTCTCATCCCCCACCTTCCTCCTCCTCACTGCAGCTTCAGCCTCCTTCATTCACACCCCGAGCACATGAGGAACATCCTGTCAGTGTGAGGGTTCCTGCCTGTCAGGTGCCTCTTCCCACCCCTTCCAGAGCTAATCCTGGCTCACCAACAGTTCCCAGCAGGAGCTGGTGGGATTTGGGTTGTTTTTTTTTTTTTTTTAACTCCCCCAGTGACAATTTCATTTAAAATGGGAATGTCAGAGCCATGACAAGTCCTCTGCAGCCAGACCTGTGTCTTGGCATCTCCTGTTCCTTTTGCTCTGGGATAAAGGTGAGGGATGAAGGGGGATGGTTGGAGGGGGGAATTACTTGCCTTTCACCAGCCCGTGGCCGCTCTGGTTCAGCACTGCAGCCACTCCTGAGTGTCCTGACCCTGGAGTCACTCCAGGGCTGGTGGAAAATGGTAAAATCAGAAGGAAAAAATTGACAACATCAGCAGAAAAACGATCAGGACAATGACCTGTCACCGCCCGGGGCCCTGGGTGTGATGCAGTTACGGATCTGCCTGGTGGGGAAAGCAAGTGCTGAGGCTGCAGGAATTTAACTCGTAGGGAAAAACAACCCCTGGGTGTCTCTTCCTCGTCATCCAAATTATTGATTGAATACAGCTCAGAAGGGGTGAGATGTTTGAAAAATTGGAACTGTAGAATCACAGAATTCCCTGAGTTGGAAGGGACCCACAGGGATAACCCAGTCCCACTCCTGGCCCTGCACAGACACCCCAACAATCCAACCCTGTCCCTGAGAGCGTTGTCCAAACCCTCCTGGAGCTCTGGCAGCCTTGGGGCCATGCCCACTGCCCTGGGGAGCCTGGGCAGTGCCAACCACCCTCTGGGGGAAGAACCTTGTCCTGAGATCCACCCTCACCCTGCCCTGGCACAGCTCCAGCTGTTCCCTCAGGCTCTCACTCCACGAGCTGGGATCTCTGTGTGTCGGACACTTGTCACGATCGCCTCGGTGCACGGAACAAACACGGGCTGTGGTGGGCCGGGATGTGCCGCTGCGGAACGAGCGCGGGGTTGGGAACGGGGTTGGGAACGGGGTTGTAAGTGAGCTGTGTGTCTCTCCCCAGGCCTTGTACAAACTGTACAGCGCGGCCGCGACCCACAGGCACCTGTACCACCACGCCTTCCCCGCCCCGCGCGCCGAGCCCGACGGCCCCGACAGGAAGAAGGTGTGAATCCCAGCACGCTCCCGCCGATGCATGACGGAGGTGGTGCCGCCACCTCCTCCTCGGATCCAAGCCCTCACCCTCGTTGTCCACCCCAGACGCCGCCGGGAGCGGGAGCGCCGGTGCCGCTCGGGTGCCGGGAGGTGCCGGCACGGCGGTGTCCGTCTGTCCGTCCGTCCGGCACAGCCGCAGCCCAGCGCTTTGGGCTGTCCCAGCCAGCGACTCCCAGCTCATCTTCAAAGCCTTATTTCCCCCCTTCTTAATTAGTTCCCACTGAGGGAAACAGTCATTTACGTGATACTGCAACTAAAAGAGGCCGCAGCTTATCCAAAAGCCAATTTGTTTCAGGTACTTGAACGAGTTATAACATGTAACCACTTTTTTTTTTTTTCCCCCCCTTCAATTAACTAGTTAATGACATAAACATAATTAAAGGTGTATTAACTTGCTTTATCAGACACTGTAAGGGCACTTCTGCTGTGGAATGTTAACGATGTGTGGGGAACGGGGCTGTTTCTGTTTGTCTGCACAAAGTGTCACTTTGTAGCTGTGTTGGAGGAAGTTTCACTGTATTTCTGTACATATTTATCCATGATAGTGCATAGGACGTGTGGTACAGTTCTATTCTTTTATTGTCAGGACTATTAAAGTTTGCTTTTGGTTCCTAAGAAGTTGGTTCGACAGGGAAAAGTTATTTACTAGCAAAAAAAAAAATAGTYYTKRMCCCYYCYYCYYYSGGGKTTTTKRMMWTTYYKGKTTYMWTTTTKGSYYYYMMMRKTKGKKKTTTKKKGSCCMRRAMMMMGKKSCMMCMMYKSMAMTKGRRSMWYCCMAAMCCMMSWRGSYYTTWCYKSYTKKWARRRSMRKTTWMYTKRWKKTYYKAAARGSCCMAAAAMCMRKYCCMMSRMCCYTYSKTYMWYSRAMMAAAWKRWTTTTWWTKRAWKRAWWRGRWTTWMMARRAAATGTACTTTTTTTTGTCTGCAGTGTTTATTGCACTGAAAAGAATCCATAAATAACATTTCAGGACAATTCATGAACCAGATGGAAATACTGGAGAGGGTAAGTGGACAATTAAAAATTTTCCCCAAGTGAGGAGCTTTAATACAAGACAAAAGCTCGTTAAAAAAGAACAGTAATTGCTGTTACATCCCTGATTTTCCCCGTGGGGTGGCACAGTGACAATGCCATTGCCTTCCCACCAGAGTGGGTCAGATTTTTGTGAAATGCAGTTCAGCCAGGATTTAAAAAACTCTGCTTAGAGATCTTGGTCATTAGGAAGGTCCCAAGTGTTCCCCCTCTGAGTGAAAACAAGTAGTAAAATCTGAAGTAAAAAATAAGGCAACTCAGGCTCGGATCTGATGGGAGAAATCAGCTCCTGGTGCTCCTGAACAGGAACAGGGTTGGTGTTCTGTACATTAAAGCTGTAAACAAAGAGCAGAGCTCTCTCAGGAGAGGGATCCCAAATCCTGAGGGAAACACACCCTGAACTAGTCATTTGGATTTGGACAAGGTTTGGAAGCCGGAACATTTCACACACAGTTGCATCTATTGCCCTTAAAAAATATATGAGTCAGCTTTTAATACTGCAGCTGACTGGGAGGAAAGAGACTGGGATCAGGGCTCTGATCAGACTCCACGCTGGTTTTCAGGATAACAAACTACTCCTTTGCATGGAGAGAAGGGGAAGGAAGAAAAACAAAAAAAAAAAAGGATTACCAAACAATCTCCATTTTTATAAACAACACATAATACATGTAGAAAAATACTCAAGAGGATAATAACAAAGGTGCAACGTCAACAAAAATAAGCTGCCTTTTCAACAAAAGCACTTTTTTTTTTTCTTTTCTTTTCAGAGTTTTGAGTGTGGAGTGGGGAAAAAAAAAAACAAAAAAAACAACCACCAACCGAACAACCCCTTTTTTTTTTTAAAGCTGTTGAGTGTCCTTACAGAGAGAGAGTCCATGGGGGGGTCAATCAATAGTTCTTGCCGTGCTGGGCGTACCACTGCTGGCGCTGCTGGCGGTGCTCCAGCTCGGTGAGCAGCGCCTGCCGGAACGCCTCGTACAGCTTCACGATCCGCTCCAGCTCCTTCATGAACAGCAGCTTCAGCATCCCCTGGTACGTGTCCAGGTCTGCCAGCTGGAACAGCTCCCACTTCAGGATGTGGTCATACCTGAGGGGGAAGGAAAAAGGGTTTAGATGGGGTGTATCGGCGGGTTTGGGGGTTTTTTGGGGGCTGAAGGCAAAAACGGAGTTGGGTTGGAAACCGAGTCAGAACAATCCCGGCACGATCCCTCAAATCACACCAGGACTCCAGAAATACTGGAGAGCCCGTGAACTGAAAAGAATAAAACAACTGAGAAAAATACAGAGGGTGAGAGAGCTGGGGGTGTTCACCTGGAGAAGAGAAGGCTCCAGGGAGAGCTGAGAGCCCCTTCCAGGGCCTAAAGGGGCTCCAGGAGAGCTGGAGAGGGACTGGGGACAAGGGATGGAGGGACAGGACACAGGGAATAGCTTCCCATTGACAGAGGACAGGGACAGATGAGATATTGGGAAGGAAATGTTGGCTGTGACGGTGGTGAGGCCCTGGCACAGGTTGCCCAGAGAAGCTGTGGCTGCCCCTGGATCCCTGAAGTGTCCAAGGCCAGGCTGGGTGGGGCTTGGAGCAACCTGGGCTGGTGGGAGGTGTCCCTGCCCATGGCAGGGGGTGGCACTGGGTGATCTTTAATGTCCCTTCCAACCCAAACCATTCTGTTATTCCATGATCCCATGATTTAAAATTCTTAAAAGTGAAAGAAAAGTAGCATTTTTTTAAAAAGGAGCAAGACAGGCAGGAGGAAGTTACACCCTGAAGATGTTTCACATATTTTCTAAGCACGTGGTGCCGCTCTCACAAAGATAAACTGAAAGCAAATCCCACCCTCCACCCTCTGAGCTGCAAGAAGTGCTGTGATGATTTCAAGTAAGACCTGAAACAAAGCAAATGTGAGAAACTTTCTGTGAGCAACAAAATCAGACATAAGCACGAGTTCTTACTTTACATGGAAATTCTTTAGTTTCT
>NW_021938814.1:240709-242855 GCF_001715985.3 Manacus vitellinus
CTTGTGACAGAAGCACGAGACAAAACCCCGACAATTACACCTCCTACTCCTCAAGACCTCGGTTCTAAAAATAAGGTTTGGGCACGTTGAGACAAACCCAGTTCCACTTTAACTGGATTAAGGGAAATGCAAGCACAGAGGAGGAGGTTGTCTGCCTCACCTGGGAGCACAGGGATGTTTGTACTGAGCTCTTTTGTTGATGTGATCCACGTAGTAGACCCCGAATTCCGCGGACTCCACGCGCTCCCAGCCCGGCGGGAGCCCCTCCCGCTCCAAAGGGTGGCTCCAGTGAGTGGTGTTGGTGTTGTGATCTATGTAGTATTTCCTTCCTCTGATAGTCCAGTCCACTGACCAGCCAGGAGGGAGAGGTAAATCTTCAGAACTATGATTTGTTAAGTTTCCTAGAGATGTAGCAGCAACTCTCCCGATGCCTGAAAAAAAACGGGAGGATCAGGGTTTAGTTTTTAATTATCATTTTTAATTATCATTTCTGTCAACACACTGTTACAGCTGCACCACTGATCTACAAAACCCCCTCTTTTTCTAGTTACAGCTAGAAATTACAACTATCCAGGAAAATCACCGAACCCCAACAATGTTTTTTAGGTGAGCCAGTGAAGAGCAGCAACAGGATCAGGGAAAACGAGAGAGGAGGGACGTGAAGGGCTGACAGGAATCAGTGGGTGATTAAATTCCCACCTCTTCCCTGGAAACACAACACACTTGGGGTTTATCTACCACTGAATTTAAGAGACTGCTCACTGGCACTTCAAAATTTTAAAAATTAACGTGCTGGGTGGTGAGAGATGCACTACAGAAACACAGTTCCTTTCCTGTCCTTTCCTAGGGATAATTAGGAAGCTGCTTGAAATTAAAGACATAATGGCAATTAAAGAAAACAAACAAAAAAAAACCCACCCCAAAAAAACCCCAACCACAAAACCACAGTGACATCATCAGGAATTTTGCAGGTCTCTTTCCATTCCTGGGAATCTACAACCTCCTGGATGTGTCAGCACAAGTTCAACTCCATTTTTTAAATCCTTTTCAGGGAACCCCCTTGGTTCCTCCAGTTCTGCAGTTAAACAGCCTCTGGCTCCAAAGAAATTCCCAATTATCTTCTCATCCCATGACCAAATGCATCTAATCAATCCCAGTATCATCAGTGTCACCATTTCCCACAGCCAGCAGAAGGGATTTGGGAGCCACCTTTCCCACTTTTTTTTAGGAGTCAGAGAGTGCCTCCATCACACATCCCACATTTACTGATGGGAATACACCCCTTTCCTCCTGTTTTTCAGGAATAGCATTCTTGTGTGATTGTTTTTTGAGGGAAGGGAAGGGAAAGGCAGAGCCTCTCTCACCCAAAATGACAGACTGAAAACTGGGTGGGTTATTTCCCAATAAAACATGGCATTCATCAACAGAGAAGTTACAGGAAGGCTCCAAAGCAAAGGGAGAAATATGAAATAAATTTAAAGACCTCTCACACTGTTCCTCAAAAGTCTGAGCTCATCCACAAATATTTTTCCAGCTTTTTCATGTTCTGAACTGTCTGGTCTTACAGGATTCCCTCTTGTTTCAGTACTTACCTATTTGTCAGCCTATAAAGGGAAGCTGTGTCCACCTTAAATTGGGATTTAAGCAACCTGGACCTCTACTTCCAGAGAAAAGAAACATCCTGGAGGCTTCCTGATCTCTGGAAGTCCTGGGGCAGGGAGGATATTCCAGCCCCTCACAGTGATGTCATTTGTTTGGTTTTCATTCCACCGACAAAATACAAACATTTCAGCTTCTTGAAAATACTTTGGATAAAAAAAAAAAAACCACCCTGGATTTTCTCCAATTAACTGGTTGTAATTTCCTGTACTCTCGTGACTATTTATATTTACATGTTTATATTATTATAGAATAGTCACTCTTTAACAGCGACCATTAAATCAACACTGCCAGGAGATCTGAACACACAAATTGGGGATAAAAACCCCACCCCTGTTTTCTGTCTGCTGTTCAAACCAGCACATGTTTTTTACAGTTCCTCCACCTTAAATTCAGCAAATACACAGATATTTATATTTATTCCTCGGGGTAAAGGCTGATGCTTCCCAACACCTGGAAGACTGCATTAAAAGCTGCTGCACCATCC
>NW_021938814.1:244185-251266 GCF_001715985.3 Manacus vitellinus
TGTCCAAGTCCTTTGGAGGAAAGATTTCCAGGTCAGCAAAGGGCAGTTCTTCAGTCTGTTGGGCAGATAGGACAGGAGGAAAATCCCAGCACCAGTATAATGGAAAAAGAAGAAAAACCTCTGAGGAGAAAGTCTCCCTTTCGTAGGAACTGTGCTGATGTTGGCAGGGAAGTTCCAAAGCCCAGGAACTCCCCACAGCTGCCTCCAACCACATTCCAAAGTGCTGAAGGGCAAATCTCACAAACCAGTGCTTGTCTTTAACCAGCCCAATTGTCTTGAGAGCCTTTTTCCAGGATGCCAAAATCCTCT
This sequence comes from Manacus vitellinus, assembly GCF_001715985.3. Lineage (NCBI taxonomy): Eukaryota > Metazoa > Chordata > Aves > Passeriformes > Pipridae > Manacus > Manacus vitellinus. The sequence continues at coordinate 244,495 of NW_021938814.1, forward strand.
CCCTTCCCCTCATCAAACCAGGATGAAGAACAGGAAGAGAAGACGAACGGACTGTTTGATTTTCGGGGAACAAGTCACAACAAAACAGCAAAGAGCAGCTCCAATCACTTCTGTCTAGACAGGCCTGCAGGTCCCAGGCCCTCCTAACCCATTCCAAAGCATCCAAAGGAACTTCCTGAGCACAGGCACCTCTTTTGTCAGAGGGAATGGGGCGTTCCAAACAAGCACAACTTCACAAATAGGAAATGACAGGGAAGGACCGTGAAAGCTGCAAGAATTATGCTGCAAAATTACTGCAAAATCAGCACAAAGGAAGAAAAGGGCAGGAACTGCCACTTGTTTGAAAATGAGAGACGTGTAAACACCTAAAAAGTGTGGCTGTTTTAGCCCTAAACAGGTTTCATGTAATAATCTGCATTTATTTTGCTCTTTTATGAAACACGAACACCGCTCTGCAATTTTTTTACAAGGTTTACAAGATGAACCTACTTTCACTCCATTAATTGTTTCTCTCCTCTGCCATCCCAGTGAACTAATTCCAATCCAAAAGTCCCTCCACACTGTGATTTCAATCTCAGCAATTTTTTCATAGACACAGAAGAATGTTCTTACCGCTCACACAGGGACAAATAACTCTGAGGTCTTGGTTACAAGTTACTTCCAAGCTACACTGTAGGTATAACTTCAACCACAGACCTCCCCAAAACTTTAACCTAGAAGAGAGGAAAGACATGGCCAGGAAAGACAGGTAAAGGCTCTTAGAAATAAGTTTGAAAAGGACACTAAAAAAAAAAATAAAATAAAAAAAAGAAATAAAAAGGTTCAAGAAATGCCACAGAGGTAGGTAAACATATAAAACCAGGAGGTATCTCAACTGAAAACTCTGTTCAGAGAAATCAGCAACACTGGATTGGTAATTAAAAGCAAATTTAATGAAAATAAGAAAAGGAGAACGTGGGAGAATTGAATAATGACAGAGAAAACATGACTTCAAGGGGAAATGCTTGTGAAAGAACATGTAATGCTGTCAACAAACTGCTGAAAAACCACGGGGCTTGCTTTGCTGAACACCCTGAAGAGCTCACTGAGGACGTGTTTGTAACTTCTCTCCAAATTATAAGGAGGAGAATCTTTATTTTGAGTGAAAGCTGAAATTCTCACTTCCCAAAAACCACCCGGTGGACCCACCACTAAATGAAATATTCACCAACAGCAACAACTCCTTGTGTTCATCGGGCAACATTTCCTTGGGAATCCACCCAAAACGTACCAGAACTGACCTTTGGAGGGAGGGTGGGAGAGGAGGGAAAGGGGGGAAAGCAGCATTTACAGATTCCACCCAATAAAGAGATTTTTAACTGGGAACTGTAGGTATGAGGCAATTTTGCCAAGGATTATCTCAATGAATAATATCAATCAGGTCGAACATTTAGAAGCAGCAGGGCAGATGCAGAAGAAAAAAAAAGGAATTTAGACAAAGACAATGAAAGCAAAAGGCTTGCCTTGGGATTCTGGAACTGTGGGGAAAAAAAGGAACAAGAAATGAGAGAAAAATTACTGTAGCAGCTCAAGGGAAACACTCAAGGTTTGAATGATGGTTCAAAAAATAAAAAAAAAAAAAGGAAGCTTCGCGGTGAGATGAAAGCAAGAAAATCTAAGGTTTTCTTATATTGGGCCACATAATTCTTTGACTGAGAAAAAGTAACAGCAATTATTGAAAAAGACGTAAAAAATGAAGGACACAAGTGACATTCTTACTGTGGTGAAGCTGAGAGAGGAATTTCAGAGTTCATGTTCCATGCTGAGATAAATTTAAAAAAAAAACAACAACAAAACAGAGGAAAGGGAAACACTTTGGCAGACAAAAGGCTCACCCTCGTCTCTCCCTACAAGTGCACGAGATTAAATCCTCCCCCCTTACAAAATCTGTGTAGGATTTGTTCAAACTGTTGAATGTTAAATATGAGATTGAATGACAGAGACCAAACAAGCAGCAGCAGCAGCTCCTTCATGACTTCCAGGGCTAAGGGGACACAGGTAAACAAACAGCAGGGGAAAAAAAGTTTATTTAGAAAGAAGAAATTGCTACAATTGAGAAAAACATGGCTGTGAAGCCCTACTTTTAGCTTCTTTTGAAGATCTGATAGATTGGCCTCCACTTTCGGGCCAGAGCTTTAATTTTTGAAGTCTCCCCAGCAGACACAGCAAGTGTAGTAATTTTGAACTTAAATTGATGGCTTGGTTTGTGAAATCCTGCCCTCCTGCCTCTCTTCCCCAAATTATCCCAGTACAACTCTCCCAGATGCTCGTTACCTGCACCAGGTGAGTGTTTCATGACTGTTGGATGAGCAACAAGCAGCAGAGATGGAGGCAAATCAGATGCATTTAGCAAAATAAAGGAGGATTAAAGCAGCAAGACTTAAAAAGCTCAGCATTTCAGAATTTCCTGCCTGACAGCTCCCACATCCCCCTTCTATCACTTCTCATGGAAATGTTTCTGTGGTAAAGGAAACACAAGTCCCTGACAGGTTCTAATTCCACACAGGAGCTCAGCAGCATTGAATGCTGGATGTTCTTCCTGGCAGGTTTATTTTTCTAGACAGGAGATTTATTTTATTAGAGACTAATTGCTATTTTGTTTGCAGATTACAAGTGACAATGTATTTAATGGTGAAGGCACGTTATTTACAGGTTTGAAATGTTTCTTTCAAACTCCTCCTTGGACAGTTTTTGCAGCATCAAATACAGAATCAAATATTTCAGGAAAGTAGTATTTAATGGCTTCTTCTTTCTTATGCTGTTCTTTAGAAAACAAAGACAAGTACCAGTGAAAAACTGAGGGGGAAAACAGGTGTATTTACAAACAATATTAAAAGCTAAAAGGAAGGAGTCAAGGACCAGGACCAGATGCCAATTTGCTCATTAGACAAAGCAATCACTCCTCCCTTTGACTATTCATAAGCAATTATTTTAATTACTGAGGTCAAATTAAAACAATGACATTAAATAATAAGACAATGAGAGTTAAAATAGAATGATAATAACAACAACAACGATGCTGCAATGTTATAATCCAGAGCTGTTGGTTATTCTCTCTATCATGAAACTAGTAAATAATAAGAACAAAATACCTTCTTAGCCAGGGACTGATGCAACTTTGTGTAGAGAAGTTGCATGTATAGTTGGCATTAAGAAAACCAAAATTTGCTTAAACTTATCCCATTTATTTAATAAATAAAGAGCGTGTAAAGAGTATCTTCCCTTTCTGGATACATGTGATCAAATTCTCTAATCTAATCACACAGAAACATCACAGAAAAGCAGCTCCCTCCTACACAGCCCAACTCCTAAAAACATCACCCAGGTGCACCCAAACTCTCAGCCAAACCCCTAAAAGCCCTTACCTGAGGTGTGCCTCCCATGATTCTGGGACATCCTCTGGAAAAGCTCACTGTTGTGCTCGTAATACCTGTAGTCCTCGTGGGCTCGGTCGCTCACCTGCCGCCTCCTCTGGGCCTCGTAAAAGTGATCATAATAATAACACCGGGCTCCGGGGTCGCCGTTTTCCAGCCCGGGACTGGCCTCTGTCAGGAAGGACTGGGAGGAAGAGCCGTATTCCCTCGGGACATCAGCCAGACTCCTGGCCAGATAGGAGGGGGCAGACAGTCTGTTGCTCTCCCGCCTCATTATTTCGTGGGGCGGCCTCTGCACTGGGGTTCGGAGGAAACTCTGGTTCCTGGAGACAATTCCATCTCCTCCAGGGGCGTAGGGAGAGGGCGTGGAGTCGGGAGGGCAGATGTCAGTTCGTCTTGGAATGGTCGGACCGTGACGGATAAAGGAAGGCATCAGGTCTGGTAAAGAGCAGGGAAGAGAAGTCAGAACTCTGCCTGCACTTCCACGTAAAGCCTCTGACCACCGCCCTAAAACTGAGGGAATTCCTGTGTAAAACCCATTTAATGCACGTGCAAACAGACTGGGAATGCTGCAGGGTGTCCTGGTGCAACAGGAACCAGCACACCTTCCACCAGCAACAAACTGGTGCCAGTCCAAACCAACCCCAAACCCATCACAAAACACACAAACAAAAAACCCCAAACCACCCACTCTGTGCTGTGGCTGCGTCAGTCAGGGTCTGCATCTATTAGAAGGGTCANACAACTCTCCCAGATGCTCGTTACCTGCACCAGGTGAGTGTTTCATGACTGTTGGATGAGCAACAAGCAGCAGAGATGGAGGCAAATCAGATGCATTTAGCAAAATAAAGGAGGATTAAAGCAGCAAGACTTAAAAAGCTCAGCATTTCAGAATTTCCTGCCTGACAGCTCCCACATCCCCCTTCTATCACTTCTCATGGAAATGTTTCTGTGGTAAAGGAAACACAAGTCCCTGACAGGTTCTAATTCCACACAGGAGCTCAGCAGCATTGAATGCTGGATGTTCTTCCTGGCAGGTTTATTTTTCTAGACAGGAGATTTATTTTATTAGAGACTAATTGCTATTTTGTTTGCAGATTACAAGTGACAATGTATTTAATGGTGAAGGCATGTTATTTACAGGTTTGAAATGTTTCTTTCAAACTCCTCCTTGGACATAGTTTTTGCAGCATCAAATACAGAATCAAATATTTCAGGAAAGTAGTATTTAATGGCTTCTTCTTTCTTATGCTGTTCTTTAGAAAACAAAGACAAGTACCAGTGAAAAACTGAGGGGGAAAACAGGTGTATTTACAAACAATATTAAAAGCTAAAAGGAAGGAGTCAAGGACCAGGACCAGATGCCAATTTGCTCATTAGACAAAGCAATCACTCCTCCCTTTGACTATTCATAAGCAATTATTTTAATTACTGAGGTCAAATTAAAACAATGACATTAAATAATAAGACAATGAGAGTTAAAATAGAATGATAATAACAACAACAACGATGCTGCAATGTTATTATCCAGAGCTGTTGGTTATTCTCTCTATCATGAAACTAGTAAATAATAAGAACAAAATACCTTCTTAGCCAGGGACTGATGCAACTTTGTGTAGAGGAGTTGCATGTATAGTTGGCATTAAGAAAACCAAAATTTGCTTAAACTTATCCCATTTATTTAATAAATAAAGAGCATGTAAAGAGTATCTTCCCTTTCTGGATACATGTGATCAAATTCTCTAATCTAATCACACAGAAACATCACAGAAAAGCAGCTCCCTCCTACACAGCCCAACTCCTAAAAACATCACCCAGGTGCACCCAAACTCTCAGCCAAACCCCTAAAAACCCTTACCTGAGGTGTGCCTCCCATGATTCTGGGACATCCTCTGGAAAAGCTCACTGTTGTGCTCGTAATACCTGTAGTCCTCGTGGGCTCGGTCGCTCACCTGCCGCCTCCTCTGGGCCTCGTAAAAGTGATCATAATAATAACACCGGGCTCCGGGGTCGCCGTTTTCCAGCCCGGGACTGGCCTCTGTCAGGAAGGACTGGGAGGAAGAGCCGTATTCCCTCGGGACATCAGCCAGACTCCTGGCCAGATAGGAGGGGGCAGACAGTCTGTTGCTCTCCCGCCTCATTATTTCGTGGGGCGGCCTCTGCACTGGGGTTCGGAGGAAACTCTGGTTCCTGGAGACAATTCCATCTCCTCCAGGGGCGTAGGGAGAGGGCGTGGAGTCGGGAGGGCAGATGTCAGTTCGTCTTGGAATGGTCGGACCGTGACGGATAAAGGAAGGCATCAGGTCTGGTAAAGAGCAGGGAAGAGAAGTCAGAACTCTGCCTGCACTTCCACGTAAAGCCTCTGACCACCGCCCTAAAACTGAGGGAATTCCTGTGTAAAACCCATTTAATGCACGTGCAAACAGACTGGGAATGCTGCAGGGTGTCCTGCTGCAACAGGAACCAGCACACCTTCCACCAGCAACAAACTGGTGCCAGTCCAAACCAACCCCAAACCCATCACAAAACACACAAACAAAAAACCCCAAACCACCCACTCTGTGCTGTGGCTGCGTCAGTCAGGGTCTGCATCTATTAGAAGGGTCAAGAAAATCCTAATATCCTGGCTACTACTTTACTGGGAACACTGTGCTTACTAACTGGGAATAAGAAGATGTTAACGCCCACAGGCTCACAGGAATCCAGGGTGGAAACAGGAACAGAATCCACACCATGTCCACTCATCCCAAAATCACCAGGCTCAGCCAGAGAAACGCTGTCACTCTGCACATGCTAAATCCTCAAATTATCATGGAGATATTTCACTTTCTCTCCTTTACAACTTCACTGCCTCCCCCCAGCAAGCGAAACATTCCTCCTCTCCCTGCTTTTACTTTCAGTGTGGTATAAATTAAGCAGTTCCCTCCAGCTAAGTCAACACAAATGACAGCTTTCATTCAGAATGAGGTCGTGCCTATTATTAATTACTTTTTATTAATAAGCTCTTACAGGTAAAATGTAAGTCTTAGGGTAAAAATCTGGTGCACCCCAGAAGGTGTCAGCAGTAAATTTATCATGATCACTCCACGGCATGTAAGAGCATAAATGAGTAAATTTATGAACACCTCAGACACACCCACAGCTTAACAGAACAAAAATTAGTTGGGTTTTTGTGTTTAAGGACTAAGCCAATGCAACCAAACTACTAAATTATTTTGCCTGTTGACTGAGGAACCAGTTGTTCGTGCAGCAAACACTTCCAGAAAAGCTGAGTGCCTGCTCCTGCCAGCAAATCAGTTTTTGCTAGCTGGGAACTCCAACCTAATCCCGCAATTACAGAGTAAATAAACACATTTCAG
>NW_021938814.1:252531-253937 GCF_001715985.3 Manacus vitellinus
CACGGGGACGGGGGGTTCCGGGGTGCCGGGGAAACCCGGGATCCCCGAACCCCGGAGAGTCCCGGAATCTCAGAGTCACGGAGTGACAGAATCACTGAGCCGCAGAACCACCGAGCTTGAAAAAGAGATCATCGAGTCCAAACCTGTGCCCGATGCCCACCTTGTCCCCCAGCCCGGAGCACTGAGGGCCGCGTCCAGTCCTTCCTGGGACACCTCCAGGGATGGGGACTCCACCACCTCCCTGGGCAGCCCCTGCCAATGTCCAATCATTCTTTCTGTAAAGAAATTCCTCCTGATGTCCCACCTGAACCTCCTTTGGTGTAACTTGAGGCCGTTCCCTCTCCTCCTGTCCCTTGTTCCCTGAGAGCAGAGCCCGACCCCCCCCCGGCTCCCCCCTCCTGTCAGGGGGTTGCAGAGCCAGAAGGTCCCCCCTGAGCCTCCTTTTCTCCAGGATGAGCCCCCCCAGCTCCCTCAGCCCCTCCTGCTACTCCAGACCCTTCCCAGCTCCATTCCCATCCCTGGACACGCTCCAGTCCCTCAATGTCCTTCTTTAATTGAGGGACACAAAACTGGACACAGCACTCGAGGTGTGGCCTCACCAGTGCCCAGAAAAGGGGATCAATCACTTCCCTGGTCCTGCTAGCCACACTATTCCTGATACAGAACAGGTGCCATTTGCCTTCTTGGTCACCTGGGCACACACACTGACTTATCTTGTCCTTCTCTAGGACAAGAGGCACAGGGCAGAAAGCGATGCCCAGGAATTTCCACCTGGACATGAGGAAGAACTTTCCTGTGCAGTGACTGAGCACTGAACGGATTGCCCGGAGAGGGTGTGGAATCTCCTCACTGGGGATATTCCAGAGCCATCTGGACACAATCCTGCGCCATGTGCTCTGGGATGACCCTGCTTGAGCAGAGAGGTGTGACCAGATGATCCGCTGTGGTGCCTCCCAACCTGACCCATCCTGGGATTCTGTGAACCTCCCCTGTCTCAGTTTAATGCCATTTCCTCTTGTCCTCACACTGGTCAGCAAAAGAGGAAGATTTAGAAGGTTAAAAGGTGCCCGGTTCTGGGCTCCTCAGGACAAGAGATATGGAGCTCCTGAAGTAAGTCCAGTGAAGGAGGACTGGAGATGATGAGGGTACTGGAGCACCTCGTGTGAGGACAGGCTGAGGGAGCTGGGGCAGTTCAGACTCAAGGAGACTGAGGGGATCTTATCAATGTATAGAAGTGTTTGAAGGGAGGGTGCAAATAAAATGGCATGGAGCTGTGCCAGGAGAGGTTTAGGTTGGATCTCAGGAGAAGGTTCTTCCCCCAGAGGGTGGTTGGCACTGAACAGGCTCCCCAGGGCAGTGGGCACGGCCCCAAGGCTGCCAGAGCTCCAGGAGAGCTTGGACAACGC
>NW_021938814.1:255254-260894 GCF_001715985.3 Manacus vitellinus
TGTGACATGGCAAGACCTGTTGTATGAACGAGGCCTAAAAATTCAGTGACTTTTGACTGCTACAACATTAAATACTTTGGTTTTTGCCTATACTGCATAGGAGACACATTCATGCACAAAACACCATTAATGCTTTAATAATTTACACGTTTATATGGTTATTTTTCAGTAGCCTGGACTTTGTAAAAAAGAGCTGCTTCTCTTCTGAGCTGACACAATGAGAACCAAGAAGCAACACAGACACCCGTAAGCAGCACTGCCTTTCTCTGGGATCCCTCCATTTGGGAAGGGATTGTCCTGAATTATCCTGGAGCAACGAACCCAGCACAGCAGAGAAAGGCTCTAAAATGTGTAATGGCAAAAGGCACTTCTGAGAATTTAATTCACACAAATACACAAGTGGAAGTGGAGTTTTGCCTCAAAAATATTCACCAGTAGGATGTTTTCCTCCTCCTCTCTCCTCTGCTTAGGTGGGTTTTTTTTTTGAATGTAAATGAAATAAATGCAGAGCAAGGCAGGATAGGGGAGAAAGGGAGAAGCCAAAAGGCCCTTTTCTCTGTTTCTCCCTTCTATTCCAACACCTGGGCTCCCTTTTTGGTGCTGTGCTCTTGCAATGTCTGTATTTTTGCTTTGGAAAGGCCTGGTAACTACCAGGAGATTAAAAGAATTAGTTAAGCAGTGGAGCCTTTAAAATTGAGTCATGTGAAATGAATTGCACAACAAATCAAGTGAAATATTCTCTCTCTTCAGACCTTGGTCACAGACAGAAGTAAACCAAGGTCAAGGTACAAACTAGTGTTAAAGATAATTAGTACTAAATTATCTAAATTAGTGCTAGCTAATAGTATTTTCCCAAATAGCAGTTCTGGACCTCATTTCCTTCATTTCCTGGAAGTATTTTGGAGCTTTGCTAATTCCCATAGCATGGGCCTGGTTTTAGGGGTGTGCTCAGTTCCCACTTTGCAAACACACAGAGATTTATTGTAGCTGAGACCACTCGGTGATTTAATATTAAAAGAAACAAGATCTCACTACGTCAACTTTTTAAAACCTCAGATTTACATCAATTTGGCACGATTCCAATTTGGGAAGATATTTTTGCAGCCTCTGAAAAACCAGTAAATCCTTGGTTTTGAGATGACTTGGAGAAATCCTCACTCCTGGCATTTAGGAAAGCACAGCAGTGAAATGATTTATAAAGACTGTGTGATGCTGCAACATGATGTTCTTCCATGATTATATTTCTATTTCCAGTATGTTGCCTGCAATGGAGGAGGAGGAGGAGGAGGAGAAGGTCCACCAACCCTCCAAAATTAAGAAGTAACCCCATAGACACAGAGAGCATCCTCTACAGCCACATGCTAAACAGTACCAAATAAAACTCCTTTTCCAGAGGTTCTCCACAGCTTGCAGGCAGTGTTATCCCAGTTTCTGGGGGACTCCTGGCTCATGACAGAATTATCACCTTGCTAGTGGTCTCTGAGACAAAACACCTCTCCCTCTGTGTTCTCAACCATCTGTTTAAAGAGGTCCAGTTTCAAGTATTGCCAGCGTGGCCCCTGTCACCAGTTTGATTTACAGTGTTTAGTGGTGTCTTACTGGTCTGGCTTGAAGGTGTTCCCAAAAAACTTGCATTCTCCCAGCCTCCCCCACTGATCCAACAGGAGGGATCCCCTCTCATTCCAAACCTTGATGCTCCTCTGTTGGTTAAGGAGGACTAAGGTAATACTCACACAGATACAATTTGGTTTATCCTGCTTTTCCTAACACGTTATTTATCTTCCTCTACTGACATTTATGTCCACATTTACAACATTGAAGGAATTTAACTTAAGCTGTTATTCCCTGAGTTCTTTGTATTCACATTGAATATGTCTCTTCACACAATTAATTACAATTAATCACAGACTTGAATTCTGTACTAGGATCTACTACAGATCATCCCTCAGGTCAAAACAAACGCTGCATTCACGGCAAAGCTCCGTGTTTGTGAGGATTCCAACGCCAGGATTCCACTGACAAAACCATCCAAGTGCCCCTTTTCATTCTTCTGCCAGCTGTTTAATAAACATACTGCACTGCTCTACTGAATTTACAAATTATATATATAATAATTTACAGAATTATACAAACAAAACTCCCATCTTCGCTTCCGTGGAGCGACTCTTCCTGTGTTTAATATAACTTACTTCCACATACAAAAAAATTAAGGCCTCTACAATTTATAAGTTGTCTGGCAGCTTAAAAAAAAAATCAAAAATAGAAATAGTCTTTATTTGCCAGTTGGGAAATTTCTTCACATGAAATACTTTTACACTTAGTTGGAGGCAGCAGTCTAGTTATATATTTTAAATAAACCTTTTTTTTCTGAGCTCTGCACAGAAAAAGCTATGAAGAATAACTCAGAAGCCTAATGCATAATTTCTTTAGAAAGACCGGAATCAGTTTGTAGGACACAGACCATCCCAGGAAAGTCTTGCCTTCGATAACATTTATACTGACATTTATATTTCAGCTGACTGGTCAGCTGAAGCCTGAGCTATCAGCATTTCTAGGTTTGGAGCATGAAGTATTGTAGAAAGCCAAAAATATTTTAAAGCTTTGAATTCAGTGATGTAAATTTGCTTTTAGGCCTTGGCTTCAATGTGGATTCTGGGAATGATAACTCATGCTCCAAAACCTAGAAATACTGACAGGTCAGTCTTCAACAAACTGAGCAGGTACAGGAAATTCAGAATTTAGATTTTACATGAAACCCGAGGCAGCAAAATAAGTTAACCCAGAAAACACACGGGTTTGGTTCTTTTACGCAGCGAATGTTACTTTTAGGCAAAACTTAGCAGAAAGACAATCTGGGAACAAACAAAACTCTCGTTTGGCAGTGCCCAGTTTGGGAATTTAGCTCTGTGCTCTCCTTGTTAACCAAAATTCATCCATTAAAAAAAAAAAAGAAAAAGAAAAGGCAACGCAGTGAGAAGCTGAACCATCAGCTTCATTTCAGTAAAGTGCTCGGGCCCGGGACACCCGGAGCGGCTCCACTACGACCTGACCTCGGACGCTGAGCTGAAGGAAGGGGATGCCAAGTTCCTCACTATCCTGTTGAGGTTGGCAATTTTTTCTTCCAGCAGATAGTTCTTCCTCTCCGCGGATTTCTGCCGCTGCTCCGTCGCCTCCAGGGCCTTGAGGAGCTGCGCGTTCTCCACGTAGAGATCCTTGACCATCGCGTCCGCTTTGGTGTTCTTGGAGAGCTGGGGTGGGAACGGGACACAGTTACTCACCAGGATAAAAATAAAATAAATAAAAAAAAACCAAACCACCCTAACGTTCAAAATAAAATTTAAATTTTTAAATTAAATTTAGATTAAAATCTGAAATAAAACTACTAGGCGAACGTGTTGGTTGTAACTCGAACATCAAAGGAAAAACCCGCCCGTTCATCTTATCACCATCTTGGTTAAAAACCTGGAGTCTTCAGACTGAATATTCTGAATATTTTGAGACTGGAAAAGCCTATTCAAGGAGATGATAAAGGGTTTCAAGCGCTTCATAACGTTTGTCCTCCACAGATAAATCCAGGTCGCAAGAGAAACCAGAAGCCCGGTGATCCCACAGAGACACTTCCAAAAACCAAAACCCCCCAACCCCGCACCAAACAAGGTGTATTTGGAGCAGGAGGCATCAAAGAAATCAGTAATTGTACAATAATCCTCTCTGAACTCTTCATCAAGTTCTTTTTCCTCCTTTTTTTAAGCAAACTTTTCCAGTTAGGGATCCTTGGCTGGAATTTGTTTCCTGAGTTAGGAAATCATTAAGTGGCGGACTCCCAAACTCCTAATTTGGAGTTTTAGGATTTTTTGGGCTCAAAAGCATTAAAACAAAAATCACTCTAAACTTCATTCTAAGCAATGACTTGGCAGCTTTTGCCCTCTTGGCTGTTTCCAGAAGGAATGGGGATGACTCGAGGAAGACGAGGAACACTCACTTGTTCTTTCAGCTGATTTACTTTATCTTGGAGAAGCCTCTTCACAAGCCTTAGTTTCTGTTCAACATCCATCATACGCTCTTCCATCATTTTTAGAAGCTGCTCGTGACCCCCCTGGAAAGCAACATTTATGTGACAATCAGTTAAATATCAGTTCCCATTCACCAGATTATTTTTTTTCCCCTTGTTTATATGTAAGAAAATACCTGGCACTCCAGACTTCTGAGTGTTTTGGAGTCAAAATTAATAAATAAAAAAAAAAAAAGAATAAATCCTTCCTGGAAGAAAAGTGCTATGGCAACACTTAAAGGACATTTGCAGCACCGCACTTGTTTTCCAAGCCAAAGTTACACTTGGAATTACCAAGATCTAAGAAAAACTGATACAAAACTCAGTCTCAACCCCGAGAGTCAGATCTGGATAATTTACTTCTCTCGTTCTTCGGTGCTGCCGAAGTTCTGTTGAGTGTGGGGAAAAAAAATGCCAATCAAAATCTTAATAGTTTTAGGAAATAATTAATGTTAAAGTCGTAACATGTCTGAAAGTGTAACTCTCCCACTCCAAAGACTCCTTGAAATTGAGTAATATGTTAAAAAAGTAGGATGCTCCTATACTAAACTTGATTTTTTTATCTTTTTCGATTAATTGTTGATAAATAATGTTTCCATACATTAGTTCTAACCAGGTTTTCCTCTTTTTCTTCAGTGAGGTGACAGTCTAATTAAAAGCACAGTAGCTGTGCCATGGGAGTTACACCAACACTTGAGTGAGGTTTTCCCAAATAAATGAGAAACAGCAGGAGTTACAAACAAGCCTTCTTGTATTTGGGAACTTTAGGCATGGAGTCTTTATTTTAATGCCAGTTTTTTTACTCGAATTCTGGGAATTAATCTGGGAAGATCAACTCTGAGAAAGCACCAACCTCCCCAAAACCAAACGCCTTCAAACCCAAAACCATCACAGGGGGGAAGATAAATGAAAAACTGAGGGAGGAATGTTTCAGGTGGGTAACTCCTCATCTAAACCCCCAGATCCCCCTGGGGGGTTGATTGAAGCCCCCTCAACAATTGATTTGCTGTGACACCCAAAACTCTTTAAATCTGTGTATGGGGTTCTATGATAATTCATTTTTGTGAAAAAAGTTACATTGGAGTCATACAGAAAACAGTTTCACAGTGTGGCTGGAGTGGATATTTTTCTAGATTAAAAAAATAAGCAGGACCTTAAAGGATTTTCTAGCCAAGTTATCATGAGTTATCCTCTGTAATTTGATTGGAATTCAAAACCCTGGCTCATTATCCCACTTCTTAATGGTTGCAGGAGCCTTGAGTGAGTAGTTATGTGGAAATGAAGAATTACAGTGGTCTCAATACCTGTGATCCCTATTTTTTGGCTCAAAGTGGACTTGAGAATATTCTCACTTTGTATTATTCCATGTTTAATGGGGAAAAAAAACCAACCAGCTCAAGCAGTAGCTTTAAGATCATTAAAAACAGGAGCAAGAAGACCTTGTCAACCATGAAATAGTTCATGGCTATCAACTAGAAAATCACAGACCTTGAAGAGGTGTTTTGCTGACCTATTAAAGAATTAAAATTCTAATTTAATCAAGCAATTTGAGACAAAATAAAGACTGCTAAGGAATGTTATCCAAGAAA
>NW_021938814.1:262977-288328 GCF_001715985.3 Manacus vitellinus
TATACATCTAATATCCCCTACTTTATGTGTATACATCTAATATCCCCTACTTTATGTGTATACATCTAATATCCCCTACTTTATGTATATATATCTAATATACTCTACTTTATATATATATGTAATATACCCTACTTTATATATATAATGTAATCTACTTTATATATATGTATCTCATACCTTATATATATTTATCATACCTTATATCTCATACACTTTATATAAAAATATATACTGCATTTTATAGATATAAAATATATACTACATTTTGTAGATATAAAGCAAAATAAATTTATATCTATAAATTCCATATAGTTTTATATCTACTAAACCAATATAATACATTCCTTATATATAAAATCTATATAATACATTTTTTATATATATATACACACATATATATAAATAAAATCTCATCTCCTCATACATTATATGAGTGTGTATATATATAAAAAAAAAAATCTCACAAGGTTGCCAAACAACATTTGTGAAAAAAACGTAGCCCAACTGACCTTTAAAAACCTTACATTTCTATTTTAAACCTAATTTTAAGTCTTGCCCTCAGAGTGAACAAGCAGCTGCTCAGGGGCCTTGTGGGTCCCTTCCAACTGTGATTCTGTGAAATCTGAAATAAAGACCTGAAAAAGGGGAAGTTGAGCAGCTCTAAGTACCCTGAACAAAAATACTGGTTGGTTCTAAGAGAACTTTGGGAAATACTGGGTCATTAACAGGCTCCCAAATGTAGTTTTTGAGCAAGGAATGTGAGGTAAGGAAAAAAAGAATTACAGCATCAGACACAGCAGGAACAGTCACTGGGAATTCAGAAGAGTCCAGAGAGGTCAACACAGTAAAAACAGTAATAATTTAATTTAATTTAGTGAAATTTCAACATATGACAGCAGCCTTTGGGGGAAAATAGCTCAAGAGTGACTGTAAAATGAACGAGAACACAGACCACCACCACAATCAAAAAGCAATGAAAACTGCAGAGCAGGACAAACACAAAATAATTCCATTTAAAAAAAAGAAAAAAAAAGGGGAGGGGGGTAACTCTGGATACCTCAGGATCTAAGAAGGCTGCAAAATGCAAAGCAGCAGCAAAAAATTTTACACAGAAAGCAGGGAGATGACCTGACCTTGTACTCACTGGAGGAGAGGGATTAGGATGGGAGTTTTTCAAGGTGCTAAAGGGGACATTAAAATGGACATAAACTCAACTGAATGTTAAGCCTGGCAATCAGGATGGAGAAGAAAAGTCGACAGTGAGAATTAAAGCAGGAGGTGCTCACAGAAATGGTGAAGTTCAGACAAACAAAAACGATTTTTTGGCCTTGTTTGTAACTGTAGAGTGCATGTTTTTAATAGTATTTTAGAAACTTTTCTAGCAAAGCCCACGGGAAAAAACCTGTAGGAAATGTTAGGAACCAAAACAGCCATTTACTACAAGAAAAAAAAAAGAAAAAAAAATGAAGAATTAAGTGCATTAGTGCACTGACAGAAAAAATTTGCAAAGCCTCTCTGCAAGTACTTTTAAACTCATGGAGCTTTCCAGAATTAAAGCTTTTCCAGGAAACGCAGAAGTGGATTTCTCTCTGGAACTCCAAGTTCCAGGATGTGACTGGTTTGCAGATTGTTTCTGCAAAAGCAAAAAATCACAGAGTCATCACTCCTAATGCAACACCAGCACATTCATCTGCAGCTGCCACTGCTGCAATATGGCTTTTATTGATTCCTAAATTAAACTGCACGTTCCACCCTCCGTGGGGTGGGACCAGGTCCATCAGCACCTCTGAAAAGGACATCAGATCACAGTCAATTTATTCCTATTTATCCCCATATTGTTTCCTTTTATGTTCCTTTATTGAAGGGACATTTTGATCTTATGCCTTTCTTTAAAAAGAACTTTCACTCCACATTTTGGAAACTTTGAGAACTGTTTACTGCATATATTGTCTCCAAAATACCTTTTTTTTCCCAGGAATACCCTATTTTACCATGTTCAGAGATTTTTGAGCTTCAAACTGTTGGTCTTATTATTATTTTTTAAACTGTAACAACAACCTAAGTTTAAAATGTAAGAGTTTTTTTTTTTTCTAACAGATTAATAAACAGTTTATTGTATTTTATCCAATTAATCTGTTTATCTAATCTAGATAAATATCTAATCTAAATACATCCAATCTAATACAAATATTTAGTATTTTATCCAAGTTATTTAGAGCTTTATCTTTTCCAGTGAGATAAAGCTGTAATATTATTTTAAGATGAAGTTAGAATATTATTTAAAGACCTATGGCCTGAGCCAAAGCTTTAGAGATTCATTAACTCTTTGAAAACAAAAAGGATAATTTAGCAAGCTCAGTCCAAAGCTTAATTTTTATAAGGGAGATGCAAACTTTTCTATCTGTTGCCTATAGTTCAATTATAATAAATAATTCAACAATAAAAACTATAATAGTTTTGCAAGCTAAAAAAAAAAAATAAAAATCAAAATATCACTATAAGTGACTCTGCCCAGTGTGGGCAGTGGATGTAATTAATGTTCCTTGGAACTGGTTTTCCTCAGAAATGCCAACATGGAAGTTTCTCTGTAACATTAACGACGTTCTCCAAACAAATGTCTTGTTTTATGGCCAAATCATGAAGATTTGACCTTATAAAAAAAGGACTCATTTGTTCATATTCTGCCCCATCACAACTGACAGAATTCCAGGTGACAAAGCCAGCCCAAACTGGGATTTTATGGGATGGATCTGGTGTGGTGTATTGTTAAAAATAATAGTTCCAGACATGGACATTAAATAAACAAAAAAACCCCTACAGAACACAGAAGGATCAGGAGGAGAAAAGCCAGTTGAGTGTGGATGGGAGTGGTTTGGGTTCCAAAAAGATGGAGAGCACTTCAGAACTAAGCTGTGGCTCAGGTTAAAGATGTCAAACAGCCTCCCTTCGTACAGACTTTGGATGGAATGAGTTTTCCTTTTCACTTTTGAACTGGCATAAACGGAGAAGGGATCTCATCAGAATCGGGGGAGGGGGGGAAAAAAAGAAAAACCCAGGACAAGTGGGTTATCCTTTAAAAGTTGAACCCCCTGGGTCAACGGGAGCTCTGCTTTACCTGCTGCATGTTCGTGTCCGAGGGTCGGCTCTCGAGCTCTTCCTGAAGACGTTGACTCCTCCTCTCTGCCTGGAGTAGCTGGTGTTGGAGCTGCAGGAACTGTTCCCTGGGCACCACGGCACAGCCTTGCTGCTGGAGCTCCCAGGAATGCGGGCTCTGGCTACGCATCCCGCTGGAGCTGGAGTGGAGCATCTGGAGAAGAGGGATAAAAAAAAACCCCCATAAATCACCCGTGGGCACGGCCGGACCTTCCAGCGATGCTCCAGACATCAGGCTGCTTCTCAGATTTCTTGTGGGCAACAGAAGCAAGCCTGAACTCAGCAAGAGAAGCTCCACGGACGACTTTTTCCAAGGGGGAAAAAAAAAGATGCAGCTACATGCAGTTCTAAGGGAGTTTGAGCTTTGATCCACCATTTCAGACCTGAATGATAAACCCACTGAATTTCTGGTGAAACCTGTCAAGGTTTAGTTTAGGTGAGCTTTAACTTAGTCCTTCTTAATGTTCCATTTTTATTTTAACCTCCATCTCAGCAGCTCTTCTAAAAATAGCACCTGTTTACAAATAAAAGCACTGAAGTTGTGCTGGTTGTTTCTAGTCTTAAATTTAGGATGGAGAGAGAATATTCTCCAAGCACAACAAATTTTCAGGGCCATTTATGATGACTTCAGCAATTTGATTCCATTAAATTAAAAATTCAATATTTAAACCCCTATGGATCTTTCCATATGTTCACTACTAACTGTAGAAGTATTGAGAGCTAAGGAAATAATAATAATTTTCCACAGGAAATAATTTAGATTTTTTTTTTTTAGACTAAAGTAAAACCCAGGTAAGTAACTCACAGTTGTAAGAGTTTATAATACTAAAGAATTCCAGACCTGCACAGTAAAAATAACTGATGTTTCAGCTAGAATTTGTATAACATCAATAATTTCTTCCCCAGTTGATAAATTCTCACTTGTTGTCCCAAAACCGTTACTCTGTTCCCTTAGGAAAAGGTGTGTAAGATTATCTTAGCAGTTTTAATTTCCCTTTCACAAGTGGTTTTAATTTCCTTTCACTCATGGTAAAATGAAGCCTCAATTTGAAGTCATATTTCAGTGGGTGAGTTCATCTATAACTATATTTTACAATAGTGCAGCTCTTCTGTTACCACCTCTAGATAGATCTCTGCTGGCCCAGGTAAACAGAAAATAGGTTTACAGGTACTTTAAAGTAAAACTATTTGTATTTTTAAGTTATCTGGGGGGGTGGTTCTCCTGAATCAACTTGTCTGGAAAGGAGCTGTTCTTATCCTGACAATATAAACAGTGAAAATAATGAGCTTTTTGTGGAATTTCTTTAGGGGTTCCTGTCCTGCTGTGAAGCACACGAGCATCTAATGAAGAAACAGTCAATCAGTGTTAACAGCATCTTAAAAAACAAATACCAGCGAAACAATAATGAAAACAATATAGTCCTGCTGTGTTTATCTGTGGGGGAAAAAAAAAAAAACCCAAAAATGGAGCAATAATGAACTTGCTAAACTATTGGGATGATGCCAAGTGGGATCACAGAGCAGTTAATTTAGGGATACACTGGACAGTCTGGTGGAAAAGCATGCAAGTACCAGAGGTAAGTATGCAAACACCTTCAAACCTCACAGTCAATGGGTTAGTAGGAAGCCACTTTTCATTTTTTCCACTTTCAAATTTAACTATTTTTTTACTTCAGTTGGGTTATTTCTCTCCATTTTTCAGGCGGTGCCTTTAGGAATTTTCAGCTTCTGGGGGCACAGAATCAAATTGCACAGACAGTCCAAGTGAAAAATCAACATTGAAATGAATAGTGGCTCCTTTATTTAAAAAGATGCATGGGATAAAAGGAAAAACCCGTTAAAAAAAGAAATAAAAGAAATGTTTTCTCCATGCTATGGCAGTACATCAAAAATCATTGCTCTACCTTCGCACACTATTTCAGAAAGAGAACTGCACCCTTCTCTGCTACTTCCAACCACTGAGTTCTAGCCAGGTTAGCCATGAACAAAAGGAGAACAGGCACAAAAGAGAGAGTTAGAAGGCACAAAATGTTACATACACACCTGCCTGGAAAACATTAAGAGGAGGAACAAAATCCCACGTGCTTGAAATACACATTTTAGCAGAAAACTCAATTCCCTGCTTGGTGCTTATACACTGAAGGGTTTAACAGTGCTTGGCATTTTCCCAAAGCTTAATTAAGACTATATAAATAAAAGCACAGGGAATATAAACAGTCTTTTCATTAACTTGTCAAAATCTCGTACTTACTAATCAAGTTTTCACAGTTTTATAACCAATTACATTGTATATTCAGCATAATGTTTCCTACTTGCTGCCTTGATGAAAAACATGAAGTCTCTTAATAAAGTGTTGTAAAAGCCTCATCTGGAAGATGCTTTGATTTATAGCAAAAGCCAAAATTGTGGTTCTTTTTTTTTTTAATATTATGTTATAAACTCAAAGCCAGGACATCAACTGAGAGACAACTCAGAGGTCTGGGCTGAACCTTAAGGCTCACACTAAACACAGTTGAGCTCTGTCCATTCCAAGGACTCCTCAGAGTTACACAGTTTTAATATCCAGCATCATTTGCAGCCTTTGGAAGAATCTCAACTGAAAATTTCGAGGCATGAGTGGAAACAACAGTAAAATGCATAAATTGTTGATTTATCACGATAACATTACAAGGCTTAAATTCAGAGCAGCATCACACAAACATTAGTCAGGAAATCTGAGGTGACACGTTTTAGGAAGGAAGAGGGGAGTGTTTGCCTTGCCTCAAAAGCACAGAAACAAGTTTCTTTGCTATTTGCTTTTACATCTGAAGCCTTATGTGAATTATGATAAGCCACAGCATTTGTCACGCTCACATCTTGGTCATGAAAGATGAAGTTAAATATTAGGAGACATTAGTTCTTCCAGTTTCAATCTGTTTTCTCTGTTCCTACACATCTAGAAGCTGTTTTAAAACAAATCCACAGGCAGAGTGAGACAGGGATAAAGCCCCACAGTCAACACTGATTGAGAAGTACCTCCATTAACTGATCATCCAGCTTGACTTGCTTTTTCCTTAGCCCTTCATTTTCTGAGCTGGTTTCCAGTTCACGTTCCAGAGAATTCATCTGACTGATCTACCAGAGACAAGAGAAGTTTCCTTAGAGAAATAGAAGTTGGTTATTTTATCTGGGTTTTTTTTAATTTTTTCTCCCCAATACTCAAGTCATGAACCATTAAAGACAATTCAAGACTAAAAAAACAGGAGTACTTGGACAAATATAATGCTTTTCCACAAGTGAATGTCACCCTGCAGATGCACAAGGCACAGTCAGCTCCTTGGGACAGGGCTTTGTTTTTTTTTTTTAAAAAGACAAAAAAGCACAAAACTGGGAGGAAAAGAACAAAGTTACAGCTTGTCACTTCACCACCCAAAACTAACCTTCCTGTTTGCAGATGACAACTCCTTCTGCAGCTGCTCACACTCTCTCTTCAGGCTCAGTTTCTCCTGCTCTATGGCTTTGACAATGCCTGACTGGCTTTGATGCTTTTGGTGCTTTAGGGAAAGGATTGTAGATTCCAGCTGTCGGATCTAAAGACAAGAGCAAATGTGGAAAGATGTTCCAGGTGATCCAAAAAAATCTATTTGCATCTAACTTCATCTACAGTACAGAGCAGCAATTGATTTTGGATTCACAGAGTCCCAGAATGATTGGGTTGGAAGGAACCTTAAAAGCCCAGCTCATTCCAACCCTCTGCCATGGGCAGGGACACCTTCCACTAGCCCAGGTTGCTCCAACCTGGCCTTGGACACTTCCAGGGATCCAGGGGCAGCCACAGCTTCTCTGGGCAAATCTGGGGTACTTTTGACATTTTAGCTTTGAGCATCTTGTCCTCCCCCTTTCCCTTTCTCTTTCTTTCCCTCCCTTCCTCCTCATAATCTGCCTATTGCTGCGAGCCAAGAAATTGCACAGGAAGAATGCTGGGAATATTAAGAATCTTTTTTTTTAAAAGAAAAAAATGAAAGGGTGTTAACTGGAATTTGGACCAGAGAATTAACGGGAGAAGAATTAAGGGGATTTTCTTTTAAAGAAGAGAAATATCCAAAGGGTGCTGGGGAGTCTCCACCTCTGGAGATATTCAAAACCTGCCTGGATGTGATCCTGTGCAACCTGCTCTGGGTTGCTCCAACAGGGGGTTGGACTGGATGACCTCCAGAGCTTCCTCCCAGCCCCAGCCCTCCTGTGATCCGTCCCCTTGCTCCGGTTACCTTCTCCCTGGAGTGAGCCAGGTCTGTTTTAGTGCTCTGCACTTCCCTCTGCAGCCTCTCATTCTCCTGCCTGAGCAGGCTCTGCTCCCGATCCGTCAGCTGCTCCACTCCATCCCAGGGCATTGGCCCCTGCTGGTCCTGCAGCCCTGGGGAAGGCACAGCCCCTTCCAGAACCCGATTCTTAAGACAGACAGAATTGCAGGGTTAGGCCTTAAACAAAGAAGCAGATATTTCCTCTATTCAGGTGGGTTTTACGTGGACTTTTGGCACCTGCAGACTCTAAAGTCGCAGGATTCCCGTTTTCCTCCCAGCCTACACGCTGTTTTCTCTCCTAAGAAACTCAATGTGCAAAGCCCAAGTGCTTCCCTCCAGTAAAATCATGGATAATAACTGAGTGCAGAACAAGTGCACAGAGTTCAACACCACAAAAAAAAAAAAAAAAAAGGCAATTTGTGCTCTGTTTAGAGCAAAATAGGACTCAGTGTTATATATTAGTCAGTAATAGCTGAAATTTAGTTCCTGTTGTACCATTCTGAAACAGCCTCTTTTCCATGTGGACATTAAATACTCCTTAATTACAGGGCAAACAAGCCAAATTACTAACTGAACCCATAATACCAGTCCTGAGACTGCTGTCTACAACCTCCTCCAGTTACAAATCCTCATTAGTTCAGAGAGGCTGGCATAATTCTCTACCTTTCAAAACTAAGTTGGACTGGAAATTGGACCCTCAGTCAATTAGTTTGTTAATTTTTATAGTTGATAGGTGCAAATCCATGCATTACCCACAGAATTGGGTTTTTATCTTTGGCAAAAGGTTTCTTTCAGGGAAGGATGAGAACTCAGATGGATTGACCTTCACATTCGACGCTTAAAATAATAAGTTTTCTAAAAATCAGTTGAAAATCTGCACGTTATATACAATATACAACAATTACAGCTATCTTCTGAGGCCCCTGAAGCCCTTTACCTTTTCACTGGTGCTCTGCAGTTGCTTGTGCAGTGACACCACCTCTTGTTTCAGAGTTTCCTTCTCCTGCTGCGTCACCTGTAAGTCAGATTTCAGTCGGGACACTTGGAGGTTGGTGCTCTGCAGTGTTTCATCAAGGCTCTGAACCTGTAACAAGCAGGAATCAGCTTTGCTGGACCAAGATTTCCTGTCTGTGGACCAGGTGCCACATGTGTTTAGGATCTCTGATGGAAGGAGTGAAGGTACAGTGCTGACAACCCCCCCTGAAAATGGTAAATTGAGTTTCTCTCTGCAACTCCCTGACAGGAGGGTGGAGCCAGGTGGGGGTCAGGCTCTGTTCCCAGGGAACAAGTGGACAAGAGGAAAATGGCCTCAAGTTGCACCAGGGGAGGTTTAGAGTGGATATTAGGGAAAATTTCTTCATGGAAAGGGGTTGTCCAGCCCTGGCAAAGCTGCCCAGGGCAGTGGTGGAGTCCCCACCCCTGGAGGGATTTAAAAGCCATGTGGATGTGACACTTGGGGATGTGGGTCAGTGGTGGCCTTGGCAGTGCTGGGGAATAGTTGGACTTGATCTTAGAGGGCTTTTCCAACCTTACAACTCTAGAATTCCAAATGATTTTCCAACTTTCTATTTATTCCAAGTTAGCAGCCATCCACCTTGAATACAGACACAAGGCTGCATTTAACAGAGACACCTTCCAGCCCTGAACATTTGCTGGGACGTGCTGGAAGAGAAGATTTCCCTTGAATTATTTATTCCTCCTGGCAGCCCATGGCCAAGGAGAGTGCTCAGCCAAGCAGCCAGATGCTCACACCCCTCTCCTGCACCAGGAGAGCAGAAGCAAAGTTTCTGCAGTATTTTAGGAACAACCAGGCAGAGTGAATTGGCACAAGTAACTTGGCTGTGGATGCAAAACAGCATCACTTTTTTTTTTAGGGGGGAGGAAAAAGTCCCTTGTTCCATTTAGAAGTTTCCTCTTGTCCTTTAAGAACATCACTCTGAAAGCCCATCAAAGCAGCCACTCTCAGCTGCACCACATCTTTGCACACATCAGAAGGGGTTTTTAGGGAAAGAAAGCACTATGAAAGATGATCAAAATGCTTTTTATCTAGGGTTATAACAAACAAATCACTATTTTGTACCTTTTCTTGTGAGATGGTGAGCTGTGCTTTCAGTGCCTGACTCTGCTGTTCCCAGGATTTCTGCTCCTGCTTCAAGCTGCTAATTGCACTCTCTAAGCAGCTGACTTGAGCTACCTGCAATGAGATTACAAGGGGAAGCCTCACTCAGGATTTTCTCTAACTCAGTTTGAGGGTTAACCCAGAGGGAGTTACAGCCACACAAAGAAAGCAGAAAAAAAACCCTCTCAGCTCCCAGCCTGAATTTCCACACAACAGGATCATTATTTATAGTGTGCACATGAGTTACTCTGCCCAAGTTCAGAGTTACAGCATGTTAAAGCTGCAATAAAAGTCCAAGAACACTGTCTTCCTTGTCCTGCTGCAGTATTTATACCCAGGCCTCCCTTTACTGCAACGTTTGGAATTTTCTACATAATCAAATTACAGTAAAGCTGTGCTCCAGAATTTAAGATTTCCTCTCTCAGACCAGCTAGGAAAAAAAAATTAAAAAAATCAGGCAGTGGCAATTCAGCCTTTATCTGGCTTGAGGGTAAGGAAAAAAAAAAGGATCCAAAGCAGTTTTACAGGTTGTGGTGATACAGATAACGACACAAGAATTTTAAGTGATGTGGGTTTGCAGTTCTTTCTTACCTTATCAATACATCTGTTCAGTTCCTCACTCAGGGCTTCTTTCTCCTTCTGCAGCTTTTCATTTTTCGTAATTAAGCTCGAAACTTCGTTTTGGAGGTCAGAGAGATCAGGGCATCTGGGCAGCTGTGGAAAGCAAACCCCTCACAGTTGTGTTTCTGTGCTGCTGCAGAAGTTGGCATTCAAGTCATGGGATCATGGAATGGTTTGGGTTGGAAGGGATCTTTAAAGGTTCATCCTCAACTATCCCAGGTTGCTCCAAGCCCCGTCCAACCTGGCCTTGGACACTTCCAGGGATCCAGGGGCAGCCACAGCTTCTCTGGGCAACCTGTGCCAGGGCCTCCCCACCCTCCCAGGGAGGAATTTCTCCCTAATATTTAATCTAAATAGACACGTGTGAAAATATGTGGAGGGAAAACCACCGTACTGCTGACTTCTGATCCTTTCCCCAACTGAGCACTCTGCCTTCTCCCAGGCTCTCCTGCCTTTCCTCACTCCATCTCCTGCCTGTAATTACATCCAGCCACAGTTCACTCATTACTGAACAGGCCTCAGCTGCTTTTGCTTTTTAAAGACCATTATCAACCCTGAGCATTGGGTGTCTCAAATGAGTGGTTTGCACAGAAAATGACTTTGTGGAGCCCTGATCAGGGAGGTGACTCATTTGTAGCCTTCATTATCTGTGTTTATTAGCATATATTTACAGCCAGTTGAACTGTGTTTATACAGGAGATAACTGAGCCCTCCAGGAAATTATCTCCACCCATATCTCCAGATGGATTTAGCAATAGGAATTCTCTCTGAGAGGACATGCTGGAAGAGCTCAGCCCTTAAATGGAGCTATATGGGTATCACCAATTACACAGAGAAATGCTCTCCTGTGGATCCCATTTGCCCTGTCTATTCCTTGATTAGAGCTTTAAATCTCTGTGCTTACCAAAGCTTCTCCCTGTAGATCCACTATTGCCAAAAGATTTTTGGCAAAGTCTAAATGAGCCCAACCTCATTTGAACAATTGTGCATTGTACCCAGAGACTGTTTCAAGAGGAGTTACATTCCCTTACTTTTATGACCTTTCTTTAAAGAAGTTAAAGAAATTAAACTTTTCTCAACCCAGAATACATTAAAAGATGGTGAGAATTATCTGATAGCACTCAAATGGAATCACAGACTGGTTTGGGTTGGAAGGGATCTTAAAGACCATCTCATTCCAAACCCTGCCATGGGTAGGGACACCTTCCACTAGCCCAGGTTGCTCCAACCTGTCCAGCACTTCCAGGGATGGGGCAGCCACAGCTTCTCCGGGCAATAGGATGCCATACCTGTTTTGTCTTCTCCAGCTCCTGCTTGAGGATGTGGTTCTCCTGCTCCATCAGATGAGCTTGAACCTTCATCTTTGACACCTCCACCTCCAGGGACGACACCAGATTTGAGGACTGCAAAAAGCAAAGGGCTCAGATTTCAGTTCAGGAGACTCACAGGGTACCAAAGGTTAAGCAGAGGATGCTGCAGCCAGTGAGAGTGGTTACAGCTGGGATGGCACTGGATGAACACAACAGCCATGCTGGGAAGTGCAGGGAAATATCTGACATAATTTTCAAGGCCAACCTGCACATTTTTACCTCCTGGCTTTTGGCTGCTGCCAGGCTTTCCTCCCTGCCCCGTGCAGGAATGTTTAAGCCAGAACTCAGCAAAGCTCAGCTCTGAAACCCCACACACACCCCAAGACAGGGATGCCCATTCCATAGCACCTGGAAGTCCAATTGTCCCGGTATAACCCTGTACCTTTCTTTTGGAGTTTTCCAGTTCCTGTTTCAGTACCAGTCTCTCCTTTTCCCATTCTTCCAGGGTACATTTTCCCTCTTCCCTCTCCTTTTGCTCGAGCACCCTTGCCAGCTGTTGATTGAGATCCTGCACATCTGCCTGGTTTTTGGAGTTCCTCTGGCTCAGTTCCGTATTTTCAGAGTCCAGCTGTTGGTTCCTGGTCTTCAGATCTGCCACCTGAGTGGGGACATCAGTGTCAGCTACGACTGATTTTCCACTGGGAACGAGGCTTTTAATATTTCCTTTCTATTAAGGGGAATAAAGATCTGACAAGTGTCACTCCAACAGTGACTCTGACCAGTTAATTGGCCTTAATTAGACCAGTTATATCAGTCACCCAGCACAGCACTGTTCCTCCTTCCCTTTGCCATGCTGATGTGGATTTTGAAGGTTATCCTAATAGGTTATTCTAAGAAGAATTTTCCTCAGCAATACTGAGAGGGACATGAATGTAAAAGCTACTTAAACCTTCTACTTTGGCCAGCATAACAAACCACCCTTAAAATAAAAGTAGCAATCACATGGATAACAGCTGGCAGCATTCCTAGAACCAGCCAGCTGGGAAATAAGCAGAGGCTGAGTCACATCATCTCCATTTCCTACGGGCTACTGCAAAGCATTACCCACAAAGACTACAAAACAAAGATTTAAACTTTATATTTCTATGAAATAAACTTTCCAAGTTGACTTTGGAAAGGGCTCTCAAGCCTCTGTGAGCTGGATAATTACAGCTGTTGTCTTCTCAGCAGGTCAAACAAGCCTCAAATCAACCCCAAGGAGGTAATAAGAACAGCTATCAAAGTTTAAATTTATAAAATGCTCGTTTTCCGCCGCCTTTGTGACCATCCAAGGAACAGTTTTTATACAGTGATGGTTTCTAGAGAGAAGGTTCTGGGCTCTGACCACACACCTGCTTTTTCAGGTTCTCAACCATCTTCTGCACAGCCACTTTCTCCTTCCTCACAGCCTCTATCTTTTGCCTAAGGAAAAACAAAAGCTCGTTAACATTAAAATCGCTTATGAATATATTAATTAAGATAGGACAAGAGGACACAGCCTCAAGTTTTGTCAGGGTTGGACACCAGGAAAAATTCCTTCACTGAAGGGGCTGTCAAGCCCTGGCACAGGCTGCCCAGGGAAGGGGTGGAGTTCCCATTCCTGGAAGTGTCCAAAAAACACGTGGATGTGGCACTTGGGGACAAGGTTTAGTGGTGGATCTGGCAGTGCTGGGTCAATGGTTGGACTTGATGATCTTGGAGGTCTTTTCCAACCTTAATGATTCCATGATTTTAAGAATGGGCTGGTTTTTAGCATCGTCAAAAATGATATAATTCTGGATATTTATTTATTGGCTCAGCATCACTGCTTTGCATACGTTTGGCAAGAATTCAACCCTCAAGGTGCCCCATGGAGGTCTTTTCTAGAAGAGAAGAATAAGTTCTGTACTTATCCAAGACCAAATGACTGGAATAATCTGCCACATGTGTGCCTTTCCCTGCCTTTGCTGAAGCACAAATAATTGCATCAGGTCAGCTCCTAAGTAGGTCCTGTGCTTGTGTGTGTTACTGGGTCATCTCAATGCCTACAGCTAAGCCTGGCTTCTAGGAATGGGCAGGGAGAAGGATGAGGAATAGCCTGACAACCTGCTGGAGATTTCCAACAGCACCACGAAACGAGCCCATTTCAGATTTGTAGAAAATCTCACGCGCGAAGGAGCTCGGAGAGAAGGGATATAAACCCACTGTACTGCAGCAACAGCCTGAAGGCACCACTGGGCACGTGCCCCAGGGAATTCTCACCTCATCTCTTCCCTGGATCCGTTTAGCTCCCTCAGCTTCAGGCTGGAAGCGCTTCCTTCCTCGTTTAACAGAGTCACCTCGTTTTTCAGAACGGCGTTTTCTTCTCGGAGCTTCTCGGCCTCGCATCTGGGGCAGGGGGAGGAGACAGTGAGAACAGTCCCTGTGTAACAATCCAGGGTGGAAAAAGTCCCCCAAGCCTGAGATATACCTGTAACGCTTCAAAGCAAAGCTACAGTTGGCTTGTTTTATGTATAAATAGTATATTCATATTTCACATTTCTTTAGTAAGAGCGCTCCCCAGTTCGTTAAAAAAAGGGGGCTCTTTTGGCATGTTCTTGTACAGTTAAAAATCTAAAAAGCTTCTATATCTTTCAGTCCTTAAGTTACAAATAGCTTCACCCCACAATGTGGAGATTGCCAGGAAAGCAAGCTGTTTCCCCAACTGGAACTCAGAATTCTGGGAACAGCACTGTTGGAAAGTGCCTTTTCTGTCCTCAGGCGACTGTACAGAAATAACTTAGCCACATTATGACACCTGAAAGAACAATTTCCTGCAGGAAGCTGGTGCTGAACAATAATCAAGCCACTTGTAGCCACTTTATCCATTAAAAAAAAATAAAAATCCTTGCTGAAATACAGCAGTTAAAAACAAGTAGGTAAAACCTATGATACTCTCTGTGTTATAATGGTATTTACCATATCAAACACCTAACTGGGAACAAAAAGCCACTATAATTCTCTTGTATTAACTTAAATATTGAGGAAAAGCAGAAGCCCTTTTAGCATTTCAAATTACCATAATTCTCCAGTATTAAGTGAAATACTGTGAAAAATAGGAGCAATTTCAGCATTCCGAGCAACACTCAGGACTAGAAGGGAACAAACGGAGTGAAGTGATATTAGTAAAAGCTAAAAGCAATCTGGAAGTGTTACCATGGATTTTGGACATGGAAATACAGGGGTTTCTGTATTATAAACTACACACTGTGATGGTGACTACGTCCACAGGACAGCTGGCAGGTCGCTCCTGGTTTACCACTCGGGTTAGGTCGTGGTCAGGGAGAGAAGCCACACACATTTATTTATTTATTTATTTATTTATTCCAACGGTGGTTATCCAGGATTAGAAGAGTTAGGAGTCCATGGCACTGCTTGCTACTCAAGAGTTAGACTAGAGTGGTTAATGCAGGAGCCGTGCAGCGTGTGGAGCGGTGGGTGGGATCGGGGTTAGTGTGGCTACGGCACGCCGGTGCAAGACTACGTTACCTCAGGATATCAACCTTCTGCTGCAGCTCAGTGCACGTGCTCTGCAAGCCCTGTGTCACCACGCTCCTCTCCTTGCCCTCGCGGTGGAAGGACGCGGAGTTTGGGATGCCCGGAGCAGCCGCCTTCTCCTCCCGGTCGGGCTTTTCCACCAACGCCCCTCTCGCCGCGCCGTCGCTCTGGGAATTGTCTTGCTGACCTGTGAACTCTGTGGGATGTTCTTCCAGCTTCCCACCTCTCGTGTCACTGTGCAAATCCACGTCTTGCTCTTGGACATCTTCCAGTTCTGTGATGTTC
The DNA here is from genome assembly GCF_001715985.3 of Manacus vitellinus. Classification (NCBI taxonomy): domain Eukaryota; kingdom Metazoa; phylum Chordata; class Aves; order Passeriformes; family Pipridae; genus Manacus; species Manacus vitellinus. Next base: position 278,304 of record NW_021938814.1, read on the forward strand.
TGGAGGAGCTGCGTGTTTTCCTCCTTGAATTCGACGCTTTCCAGCTCGCTTTCTCCCCGTTTGCAATGAAGGCTTCTCAGTCTTTCCAGGTTGTCTTCTAGCACTTTATTCCTTTCAATTAACTGCATCATTTCAGCTTTCAGATCCTCGTTTTCCACCTGAATTTCTTCCTGCAGTGACAGAAGTTCAGCCTGTGCCATGGATCTGTCTTCCAACTCTTCGACCCTTTTCCAAAGCTGAGCTATAACGCTCTTCAGGTCACCATTTGTTGATCCAGGAGTGTGATCCAACAGGGAAGAGGCTTCACTCAGTTCTTCAGCCTTTTCAAGCTCAACCTGCAGCTTCAAAGCATCAGAAACAAACCCTTTATTTTTAGGAGCTATTCTCCCATTTAGTGGAGGAACCTTCTGCAGTCTAACATCGTTGTGTAGCATTTTTGCTCTGGGAACTTTCTCGAGATCCCTCTTTTTTGGCAGCAGAGGCACCCAAGAAAGCAGCTCTTGGTTCCTGTCACAATCCTGACTGCCATCAGCATCCAGAGCTGCTTCACTTCCTTGTATCCAACACCCCTGTGCCTTGAGTGTGTGGCCACATTCTTCCTCCAAATCTGAATCCACCTCTGTCAGATCTTCCAGGTCTGTACTGTCAGCCTCCAAAGGTGGAAGGACATTTGAATCCATTTCCTTCTCTGCATCTTGACAATCACTGGGCAACCCTTCAAAACTGGGATCCATTCCCTCTGGTTCTGAGCCGGAGTCGGAGCAGCCGGGACTGGGAGGTCGTTCCCGCTCCACAGCTCGGAGCCGGTGCTGCAGCCTGAGGATCTGGGCAGCCATCCTGACATTCTCCTTCACAGCCTGCTCGTGCACCTTCTGCAGGCTTTGGAGAACTTCTGCATCATCCCCCAGAGGTGCTGTACCAGGGCAAGAAGCAATTTTGCTCTTGGCTTTTGCGTACTCGCTCTCCAGGGCCCTGTAATGGCTTCGTAGGGCGGAAAAACCACGCGCCTCCCACTGCAGTTTCTGTATTTTCCCTTGAAGGGCTGAGATTTCCAAACTCATCTCTGCCTTTTCTGTCTCTGCCCTTGCACAAATGTCTTTGTTTAAACTCTCCAGAGCGAGAAGTCTGGAGTTGAGCTCCTCTTTCTCTTGCTTATACTCACTGTCCAGTCTCTCCAGCTTTTGCCTAACCAGCTTCCCATTTTCCTCCACCATGGATATTAACTCGTCTTTGTCCTTAAGCTCTTTTTCATGGTCGTTTTGGAGCTGGGCTATCTTCTCCCTCAGCTTTTTCTCCTGCTCCTCGGCAGCGCTCCTCAGGTCTCGCAGCTCCTTCTCGAGCTGCTCCCTCTCGCACACCAGCTTGTTCACCTCTTCCTTGAAGTTCTTCTCCAGGAGATCTCTCTCCTGGGTCAGGGCAGAAGAAACAGCCTTTTCATTTGCCAGGCTCTCCTTCAGGTGCTCGTGGGCTTCAGCGACCTCCTGAGCAATCTCATTCCTTTCAAACTCCCACTGGGATTTCTCCTCCCTTTGCTGCTCTGCGAGTTGACGCAGCTCCCGCTGGTAACGTCCTTCCAGGCTTTGCAGAGTCTCTTCATATCTGTTCACAAGCGTTTGTGTGTCCACAGAAAACTGAGTTTGTGCATGAGATGCTCTTCTGTTATAGTCACTTGCCATTTTATTCCTAAACACGGTCAATATAAAATATTACTAAACTCTGGGCTACCTCAAAGAGATTCAAAATGGCTTTTTGAATAAAACAAGCTGGAATAAAAAATAAATACCTTTTTCACTGAGTTTCGTACTATTGCACGGGTGTTTCTGAGAGCTAACGTTAAAATTGAGACAATCTGGTGAAACTTCAAAAAGGAGAACCTTTGGAAGAGTGTAACAACTCATGAAATGTCCTCAGAAAAGGTTTCATGGGCAGTGTGTGTCCTTTCTGTTCCTGTGCTGAGATTTGTGGGGGTAGATATTTTTACCCTTATCTCCCTCATCACCCCAGGATGGTTTTAGTTGCTTTTGATATGTGATGTTGGCTTAAAAAGCATTTCCCAGCCATCCCTTTCTTTCTTCAGCCAAGAACTCTGAAAACCCAGATGTTTTAGAAGGACAAAGCAGGGATTTGTAAAGCACAGGGATCCTGAACAGAGCTCAAGTTAATCACGCCTGGTTATGCTTTAACACCATTGCTGCCTCTGGGCAAGCTAAAAATTAATATAAATACCTGCTTGAGAAAGGTCAGAAGGGAAAAAAAAAAAAAAACAAAACCCTGGTGAGCAGCCCAGTGTTGTGGAATAGGACAGGGAACAGCAGTGTACGGTCACAACACTTGGAATTAGGTGTCATGGGTTCATCTGCACTAGGCCCAGCTTGCACACCACGCCAAGCCACGGAGGTTCAGCACACCAGACACTCACCTCTCCTCCTCCAGCTCCTGCTCGTGCTTCCTCAGCAGCTCCTGCTGCAGCTCTTCCTTCTCCAGGGCGTGCACCTCAGCCAGCCTCTTCAGCTGCTCGTGGAAGCCGCGCTCCAGCTCTCCCTTCTCCTCCCGCAGCGTCTGCACCAGGACTCTCATCTTCTCTTCCACCCAGACACCGTTCTGAATCAGTTCTTCCCGTTCCTGGCTGAACTTCTCGTTCACCTGCTCCAGTCTGGCCCTGACGTCCTCCTCGTGCTCCTGCCTCAGCAGTTCCTGCAGGCTGGCTTTTTCCTCCTCAAAACACACTTGTAGCTTGTTTTTCTCGTCGTTGTGTTTGCTGTCGAGCTCTTCCTGCTGTTCCCTGAGCGCTGCTGCCTCTCCCTGCAGCTCTGCTATTTGATTTTTGAGGCCAGTGATCTGCTTTTCCATGACATTCATCTCTTCGGAGTACTTCTTCCTCATATCCTCTTGCTCCTTTTCCCAGTGGGCTTTTGTCTCGTCCAGCTGCTTTTCATAGTGGCTCACCTGCAAAAGGAAAACAGGGTTGATTCATTCATTTCCCACAGAATATTCTACGGAGATGTCTTCCCCAATATTTCCATATCGTAGTTTTAATATATTCATTTTATTAAACATTTTGATTTACACGTCATCATCTTATATTGATTTCCCCTGCAAAGCTTTATTTCTTACTGGGATCACAGAATCCCAGAATGGTTTGGGTGGGAAAGGGACCTTAAAGACCATCTCATTCCAGCACTTACTGTGTCTTCAAGCTCCTGTTTGAGGTGATGTAGATCCCTGTGATGTTGCTCCTTCATTTGCTCAATGGCCATTTCTGCCTCTATGCTCATATTTAGTGGGTTGCAGTCTTCTGAACCAAGTCCTTTAGAAATAAAAATTAGATAGTAGTAATTCATATTAGAATAAAAACATTACATAACATATAAATATATAAAATTCTCAACAGAATTATTTCATCAATTTAAATTTGTTTAGGCAGCCACTTGCAGCTCTCAAATTCCCATCACAAACACAGACAGAGTGACTGAAAATATTAATTTCGGCTTTAAATATAAACCAGCAGCCATATTCCAAATCAACATTACATGTCAAAACAGAGGTGGTGATCAAGTCTCACTGGGAAGTTTTTCATGGAACTACCTCCCAGATGTTATCATCAACCCCTACAACACAGATCCTGGTCCCGGTGGAGACGTTCTTTACCTTGGTCAGGCTCGATCCCGCTGTTGCCGTGACTCTTCACGTCGATATCGAACTCTTCCGAGAGGGAATTTTTCAGGGAAGGCCTGAGCACTTTGCCCTGGGCACGGTACTCCTGCAGCTCTGAGTGCAGCTCATCGATCTGGTCCTGCAGCTCCTGAGAGGGAGGAAAGGGAGATCTGAGCGAAAGGAACCAAAGCAGCTGAGCATCCAACCCATCAACCATGAGACACTTAGGTGGGAATTACAGGAGGGAAAGACTTGTCAATAATCCATCATGCCACAGTCATCCCTCCTATCAGCAAAACAACAAGGGGGAATGGCTTCAAACTGCCAGAGGGAAGGGTTAGATGGGATATTGGAAAGGAATTCCCAGCTGTGAGGGTGGTGAGGCCCTGGCACAGGTTGCCCAGAGAAGCTGTGGCTGCCCCATCCCTGGAAGTATCCAAGGCCAGGTTGGGCAGGGCTTGGAGCAACCCGGGATAGTGGAAGGTGTCCCTGCCTGTGGCAGGGGGTGGAATGGGATGGACTTTAAGGTCCCTTCCAACCCAAACCATTTTGGGATTCTATGATGATTCTACGATGCAAAATGAAAAGGATCGTGCAGAACAGATCATAGAACCATAAAATCCAAGACTGGTTTGGGTTTGGAAGGGACCTGTAAGCCCATCTCCTTCCATCCCCTGCCATGGGCAGGGACACCTTCCACCACCCCAGGTTGCTCCAAGCCCTGTCCAACCTGGCCTCAAACACTTCCAGGGATGGGGCAGCCACAGATTCTCTGGGCAACAGACGAGCTGGTACCACTGCAGGCATCAGAAAGTAGGTATGTAAATAGATAACCTGCAGGCTCACCTCGAAGAAGTCTTTCAGCCATGCAAGATTTGGGGAGGAGAAAACAAACTTTCCATTCTCAGTTTTATTTTAATAAAACACCAGTGGTTTGGAAACCAGCAAGGTGTGGATATATCTGATTTCTGCTGCAAGTTCCTGCAACTCTGAATTCCTAGGGCTCCACAGACCCTTTCCCAGTCCACCCTTGGGGCACCTCATCCTTTTCAGCTTAGCCAGTTGCCTCTGTGGGAAGAGCTTTCCAAGCCCCTCTGTGCTGCTGTTTGCAGTAAGGATGTGGCACTTGGGGACACCACCAAGGTTAGTGGTGGCCTTGGCAGTGCTGGGGGTACGGTTGGGCTTTTCCAACCTAAATGATTCTGTGATAGTCTTGGTGAAGAAGGGTGTCAGGTCTCAGCTTTGGGCTCCACTTACTCTGCACTGCTGCTCGTACTCGCTCTTGATCTGGGCCAGTCTTTCCTCCTGCAGGAAAAACTCTGCACTGTTGGGATCCAGGTCACCAAACTGAAACACATGAATGGGATCCAGTTACTCACCCACCAAACAGCCCAGCTCAGCACAGCATGGATGCCATTCCTGCAGCCCATTCCAGCAGTCCTGCAGCCTATGCCTCCTCCCCTTCTATTTTTCATTTTAAATAAAGAAACTCTACTTCCCTGCTAGTGGGAAACAAAAAGCAACCTCCCTCAAAACACTGTCTGCCACCACAGTTCTCATGCTCCCTCTGATTTCAGTTTTCTAGTTTAGCACATGCACATCTCTGTACAATAAATAATCCCAAACTTTCGAGAAGCCTGGAAAACAGATGCTGGGTGGGAATCCCAGCATATGAACATTTTGTCTATGGATGCACAAACTCAAATGCCTTTGGAGAAGCTGATATTCTGATGAGTTTAAAGCAACACAGCCAGGATCAGGCATTCACTTTGATTTTCACATTATTTCAGCAGAGATGCCATATAACACTTAACTCCTCATGGATTCACTTCCCTGGAAAGGACCTGCATGTTGGGTTTATCCAAAATTTTGCACTGAGGAGGAGGAAAAAAAAATCCCCGCAGATTTGCAGGATGATTCCTTCATTCTAAGGCTTCCTACTTTAATTAGAGTAAAATTACAGCTAAGGTGGAGCATCTTTAATTCCCTTAGCTGGAAAGTAATCCATGTCACCTTGGTCCCACCTGGATAAGGACCCCAGGAGCCTCTGGCTGTCACTTAAACTGGCAGCTCGAGCGTAGAAACTTAAAAGGGATTTAATTCTGGAATCCCACCGGGAAAAGGAGGGTTTACCTTCTCAGCCAGGACGTTTTCCAAGTTCCTCTGCAGTTTGCTTGCCAGACTTTCACACTCGGCCAGTTTCTCTCCCGTTTCCAGCAGCTCGCTTTCCAGGCGGCTGTTTTCCTGGACCAAACAAAAACCCCCCCACAACACCCTCAGCATTTGGAGGAGGAAAATATAAGCTTGTGTTAACTCATTTGAAAAAAAAAAAAAAAAAAAGAGTTACTCCCATTCAAGCTGGAGCATGACACTGTTCCAAGCTTCAGCCAAAGACAGGAATTATGAATCCACACAACCCACTCCTGCCACAGCCAAGTGTGAACGCTGGACTTGTGATTAAGCATCAAAAGGCATAACAGCGAGATGTTTGGGGTTTGCTTTAGGTGTCTGGGGTGTTTTTATTTATTTTTAAAGCAATATTTTAAGCATTGTCAAGATGTTTTACCTTCTGGCTGGACAGAAAAAGATCCAGCAAGTCAGCCGTGCACACACACGCTCTGCACTTGATGGCAGCAGAGGTTTGAATTGGAGCCTTAGCAATCCAAAGAACAGCCCATGGAGGTGACCCAAAAACTGATTCTCATGGATACACATCCATCTGGCTGCTTAAACTACTTTTGGCCAGCTCCACACACACCATAACACATCCTCTCCTCAAGCATCGCTCCCCGCTCAGCACATCCCTCCCTTTCGGGGGAAGCCCCAACTCTCAGGTCCCTGTTACCTTCAGGGACAGGGCCAGGCGGTCCCGGATGTAATTCTCATCTGTTTTCAGCTTTTCAATCTCCTGCTCCAGCTCCAGCCTCTGTTTGTTGGCCTGCTGCAGGATTTGCTCCCTCTCTCTCCGGAGCTCGTTCTTCAGGGCCGCGATTCGCTCCTTGTACTCCTCGTCCAGCTTCCTACGGAGGCATCAAGAGCTTGTTTAAAGAAGAAGGTGGCAAGCAATGCTGGGAGTGAAGGCACCACCCATGTCACAAAGTCCCCGTGATGCTGTGGCAGCAGTGCCAAGGAGGAGGGGAGGGCTGATTTGGGACACCACACCTGAGGTTGTACTCGTTCCGGCGCTCAATCGCGGCGTGGTGATCGTCCACTTCGGAGGCCATCAGGGATTTCAGCTTCTCGGCCTTCTCCAAGTCCGACCGCAGCTTCTCCTTCTCTCTGGCCACTTGGTCAAACCTCTCCCTAGGGGAAGCAGAGCCATCCTGGGTTAGGTCACCCCTTCCTGCTCCCTCAAAGGGTTTTTTGGGGGAGAGGAGAACAGCTCGGAAAGCTCCCCAAGGGTCTTATCAACCGCATTTAGTTACTAGATTTGAACTTGCACCCACAGCTCCAGACATGTCTTAATATCCCCATAGGTCCTGAGACCTCAAGTTTCCCAAATTCATCAAATCCTGGACTCATTTGGGTTGGAAAGAACTTTAAAGATCATCCAGTTTCACCCCCTGCCGTGGGCAGGGACACCTTCCACTATCCCAGGTTGCTCCAAGCCCTGTCCAACCTGGCCTTGGACACTTCCAGGCATAGGGCAGCTACAGCTTCTCTGGGCAACCTGGCAACTTGCCAGGGCCTCACCACTCTCACAGGGAAGAATTCCTTCCCAAAAACCAATCTAATCCTGCCCTATGTCAGTGGGAAGCTGTTCCCTCTTGTCCTGTCCCTCCAAGCCCTTGTCCAAAGTCCCTCTCCAGCTCTCTTGGAGCTCCTTTAGGTACTGGAAGGGGCTCAAAGGTTTCCTCCAGGGAAGAGCCTTCTCTTCTACAGGGTGAACACCCCCAGCTCTTCCAGCCTATCATATATGAGTATGAATACCCTGAATATCTAAACTATTTAAAGATTTACAGTACAAACAAAACACCACACACAACTGGAGCTTGGATGCATGGCAGATGGATGCAGCAATCACAACAGGAGTAAATCCACACAAAACTGAGGGTGCAGTGCTTAAAGCCAGGGTCTCCAAAGTGGGGTGGGCAAGATGATCAATTGGTGTGTGGGAAAAAAGATTTGAGCTTCAGTAATACATATATATAAGTTATAAATTAATAAATACACACACAGGGAAATGTTTCCCATCTCCCACACTCTCTGAACAGAGAAACCTGCATGGCAAGCCCAGTGCAAAGTCAAACTGTGTTGACTTTCAAATGAAAAAAGGGGGGTTACACGGTGACTTTGTACCTTCCTCTCACGTCTATCACATGGCAAAAGATCTGGGATACAAGAAATCAGTTTGGATTAAAGGTACTGATAACAAACTGCACCAGCCTCCATCCTAAGCTGTGCATCCCTTGGCCATCCATGACCACTGGGAATAGCAGTGACCACTTCCACACTGTTCCCAGACCGGGAACACCATCCTGCTTTCATTTTTTTATTTTTCCACTATATTTTTCTGCAATCCTTGGGGTGAGTGTTCCAAAAGAAAAAAAAAAAAGAGACAGCTGGAAGTTTGGGAGGAATCTAAGAGAGAACTGAGCCTTCCAGTGCCACGTCCACACCACCATTCCTCAGCTGCCCCTTCAGTTCCTGCTTGGCCCCACGGAGCAGCACATCCAGCGATCCCGGTGACTCACACGAGGTGCCTGATCTCCGTTTTGAAGCTCGCCAGGGCTGCCTGGTGGACCCCATTCTTGGTTATTAGGAGCTCATTCTCTAGGGCCAGCGTCAGCTCCGTCAAGTTCACCTTCCCATCCAAGCTGAAGTCCAAAGCCTGCAAAAACAACGCGCTGTTAGAGCGGAACGAGCTCCCCCTGCCCCGCGGGAGCCTGGAGACGTTCGGACGGGAAGTGACAGGATGAAACGAGGAGGCTCAGAAGAGATCTTTGCTCGCTAATTAATCTGTCACAAACGCCTCCGGGGCAGACATCTCTGCCACCTCCCCGCGTTCCAGAGCTGCTGCCAGCTGTGGAGATGGGGAAGTGTCCCGGCTGAGCTGCAAGGCCAACAGGAAATTAAGCCCAGGCCTGATGAAATGCACCAATTCTCTAGAGGATCTAATGACAGCAGCCTTCCTAAACAACAAAGTGGTTGGAGATGTTGATGTTAAACGGAACCAGCCCTTGCAATAGAGGCAACACAAAACCAGGAGGGATTTGATGGCAAGGATCTCACCTCTTAGAAAGCAAGTTATCAGCAACCGCTTGGAATTTTATAGAATCCCAGAACGGTTTGGTTGGAAGGGACCACCTTAATGATGGTCTCATTTCAACCTCTCTGCCATGGGCAGGGACACCTTCCACTGGACCAGTTTGCTCCAAGCCCTGTTCAATCTGGCCTTGAAGAAAGGCCTTTCCTTTTGTATTCAAAACTCATATGGATGTGTCACTTGAGGACACATTTTAGTGGTGAAGTTGATGGTTGGACTCGATCTTAGAAGTGTTTTCCAACTTAAATGATTTCCTAATTCAATCTAACTCTGCAGGAGCACAAAGTAAAGTACTCGTGGTGGGGCTGCAACACTGCAGACACTGGAGAAACCACCCCAGTGGCACCAGGAACAAAGGAAGTTGCCAGTGGAAAGCAACATCAGAAGAGAAGGTAAAGGTGGACACACAGGTCTCGTGAAGATGGTCCCACGTTCTCAAACTGCCCTGTGCAAGCCCAGGCTACAAGTGGGTTTTAAAGCCTGAGCAATGACAGGGGTTATTACAACCTGGGTGTTCAATATCCACGTGGATATGCAAAGTCAAGGGAATCACAGAGTCAGCACTGCTGGGAACCCAGCGAGGGTCTCAAAACAGAGACCACCACGTGAAATTATCCTCTCCCATCCACAGCTTCTAGTGAGATGGACAGGGATGGGGTTTATTCAGGCATCTGATTTGCACCCCCACCACCCTTTTACTCCCCCTGACAGAACACTAAGGACTGGGCAGGGTTTCAAGTGCTGTCCTCCACCTCAGCACCAGCAATAATTCAGGTCACACCAGTGCTGAGAGGTGCAGCTATTCAGGGAGGGGAAGGAATTAAATTGCTTTCTAACAAATATAGGTGACCCCTTTGAGTTAAGCTGGAAATCACATTGTATTTTTATCATTAGCTTCCATCTCTGTGGGATGCACCATAAAGGAAATTATTGGAAATTTCACAGAACTGTCGTCACTAGCACTGGGAATTTTTATAGGATCATAGAATGGTTCGGGTTGGAAGGAGCCTCAATAATCATTCCCTTCCAACCCCCCTGCCATGAGCAGCTTAATTGTGTCTTGCCAATTCCAGTTCAATGAGTTCAACACAGTGCATGTTCAATA
>NW_021938814.1:289253-299638 GCF_001715985.3 Manacus vitellinus
TTTAAGGTCCCTTCCAACCCAAACCATTCTAGGATTCTATAACTCTACACCATTTACTTACTGCATTTAACAGGTTGCCAGAGCCACCTCCCCTTTAACATGAGGGTGTTTTTTGCTTTATCTCCCCCCAGTCCTCCCAAAGAGGATTTTTTCTGAGAGAGAGAGAACTTGAAATCTGCTTTTGGAGCAGCTCCCTGTCACCACCTTCCGCCTCCACGGGGCAGGAGGACCCTCACAGCTGCCCCTCCAGGGACAGATGGTGAGCAAGAGGAAGAGACAGGTTAAGTGGGATTTGCTCAGGACTTCTCCCCCTCCTTCCCCCCCAGGATCCACCTCAGTTTCTCACCTGCATGGAGAGGTGCCGTTTCAGCTGTCGGTACGGAGTAGACGCCGAGGGTGTCAGTGACTTCCCATTTTTAATCAGGCCATAAAAGAAATCCTCTACACTCATGGTCCCATCTTGCTCCAGGTTGTGGAGCACCTCTTCGAGCACCTGCAAGGAGACAGAAATCACATCTGTCACCAAACCACCACAGTGACAACCTGGCACAGAGGAAACACCCTATTCCCAAGGCTCTAAAAAGAGCAAAGCAGGAGTTCTCAGGTACCACATCAGCCTAATGCTGGTACAGCAACCTCCACATGGAAAACTGCAGACACAGACACCACAAAAAAAAGCTCGATGACCATCTTGGAACCTCTATTTAATGAGGCAGCATGAAAAAAAAAGCCTCATTTCATTCTGCTCCCTAGACAGGGTGACCTCAGGAATTCAGCACAACGCACTGAGAGATGCCAAACCCTCAGCAGCTTGAAGTGACCAGGCAAAAAAAACCACAGTAAGACACTGCAAGGTTATAATACATTTGTTTTATGCTTCAGGGCGTGCTGCTTTCTGAAGAGCAGGACCAGAGATGTTCAGATTAGCCCCTCACTATTTCTTTGCCCACAGTTTATATCTTTTCCATTTTCTGCCTTAATACCCTGAAAACATTTCATTGCAGATACTGCAAAGGAATACCTGCCCATACTCATGTTTTATGGAGGGAATTATTACAAGCCATGTTGTTCTAAGATGCAAAAAGTCTGACTTTTCTAATAAAACGAAATCCTAAGTTGACAAGAGACTTTCTTTGCTGAAGAATTCATTTTCTCGTGGACTCTTGCAGCAGGACAGAAACAGCCCAGAGGTCTCCACAAAGTCAAAAGCAACCACCTATGAATATTTAACCCATGTTTACTGTCTAGCTAGAAGATTCCTGGGATTAAGGAGACATGCTTGGAATCCAGGAAATGTTTTTAAATTCCAGTTTCCTCTGCAATTGCATGAGAAGACACGCACGCGACGGTGTAAGGCTGGCAGCTGCCTCCTCCCAGAGCAGCCACCCACATCTGATGGCATGACACCAAAAATATTGCTGGAAAAATCATGGGCTAGAGATGGAAACTCCTTTCTAAGTAGCAACCTGTTCACCAGGACAGATCTGGGGGAGCCACACTAAATCCCAGGACACAGGCAGTGGTGTGAGGGTCTGTACGTGGTCACTCACCTCCCCAGCCACCGTGTGCAACCCGTACTGCTCACAGATGGAAACCAGCTTCTTCCTGTTCAGGTGGCCATCCCTGGTGATCCCCAGGTGCTCACAGACCTCCTGCAGCTTCTCCTCTATCCAGTCTGGGCTGGGGGAGGTGCCAGGGGAGGCGTTCAGGTCGTCCGGGTTCCAGAAGCGCAGCTGTCCTGGAAATGGGAAATTGCTCTGCTTTTTGGGGCGGCCACCAGAAGACCTGGGGGGTCTGCACATCACAGGGGACCTGCTGCTGCGGTGGGCAGAGCTCCTTTCTGGCTCATTTGATCCCATGGGATCATTTGCCTGAGCTCATTCTGCTCAGAGCACACCAGGCATTTTGGGGTATGGATACTGATCCCAGCAGCATCCGAGTCCACCAGAAGGTTCTGCTCAGCATTCAGCTCACATGTGCCACCACAGGGGAGGGAGCCTCATGGAATTGTTGAGGTTGGAAAAGATCTCTCAGATCACCAAGTTCAACTGTTCCCCCAGCACTGCCAAGGCCACCACTAACCCATGTCCCCGAGTGCCACGTCCACACATTTTCATTCCCCCCAGGGATGGGGACTCCACCACTGCCCTGGGCAGCTGTGCCAGTGCCTGACCAGGTTCAGGGTGACCTAGAGCCGGGATGGTGGCCAGGAGGATCTTTGGGAATGTGGCTGAGTCCAATGGTCACGTGGGCTGCCAGCCAGGGGAAGGGCAGCTCTCTATCCAGGCAAAGATGGAGAAGGGACCCCTCCTCCCCTGGGCAGTTAGGGGATCAAGGGAGCTGCAAGGCCATCTCCTGGGGCTGGAAAAGCAGCTTTAGGAATAAAAAACATGGTCTCTTTGGATAGGGTAGGAGTTAGAGAGCAGATGAAATGCAGAAGAGGTGTCGAAGCAATTAAAAGGAAGAAAGTTTTTACAATGAGGATGGTAAAACACTGGCACAGAGAGGTGGTAGCTCTTCCCTGGAAGTTGTTCAAGGTCGGGCTGGACAGGGCTTGGAGCAACCTGGTCTAGTGGAAGGTGTCCCTGACCACAGCAGGGGGTGGAACTGGACATCTTTAAGATCCCTTCCAAACCAAACTATACGGTTTCATGATCCTATGACAACCAGGGAACCTTTAACAACTGGTTCCTGCTGACACCTAGTGCCTGCCGAGCTCCATTACAGCCAGCACCCCCCAGGGCAGGAGTGGGGACCAGGACAGGGGTGCTGAGCTCAGGGACACCAGGACGAAGGTGACAGAAAGGTGAAGGCACAGGTCGTGCCCTCTGAGGGCCCCTGCTTTAGCTTTCACCCCCAGGTGCACCTCCCTGAGCTCTGCACCAGCCAGGCTGGGATGCTCCATGCACCCAGCTGGCCTGAGACCCTCTCCATGTGCTCCCCTGATTCATCTTCAGAGCTGTCAGGAGAACAAGCCACATCCAAGTGCTGCTCTTTGCTCTTACCCTCGGCCTCGTACTCCTCGCTGTCTCGCGTCTTCCAGCGCTGGGGAGAAAACAAAAGGGTCCTGAGTTATTACTATTGCAAGACATCACCCCTCGGAAAAGAGACTCAGAGATCAGCACTGAAGGAGCTGCAGGGCTCCAGCAACGCCGCCGGGCTTTCATCTCCCAGCTCCCTGCGGGCTGGGCTGGCAATCCACGGGCTCTTTGATCCTGCCTTGTTCTCCGGTGGGGAGAAACTACAGTTGCAGCAAGAGACACCCAAAGCCCTGCAAAATGACCCAGGAGAGGTGACAGATCAGAGCCTGGCAGGGGGATGGGAGAGAGGGAGGGGTTCACCCTCCAAGAAAATCATGCTGCTCGTCTTAGAGGTGTTGATAGTCGAGGTGATGGGATGCAGGAAAGATCATAGAGCTGCTAGCTGGGTTATCCTCTCCTTCCAGCACTCTGTTTTTCCCTGTTTTGGCCCACATTTAGCCAAGCCCACTCCAAACCTCCTCCACTAACTGCAGCTCTAGGTCAGGAGACAGACCCGTGCTGTCAACAAACCTGAAGAAAAAAAAACAAAACCAAAAAACCACTCTTTGGTGATCTTAAGCCCTCTGGAAACACCCTCATTCCCTCTGGAAACACCCCATCAGCTCAGGCAGCACCGGGAGCAGGGCAGAAGTACAGGATTTAAGCTGATTCCCTCATGTACTACACGTTGTCTCATCCCTACCACCCTTGTACCAGCCAAGGGTATTTACTCCCACGCCACACGAACTCCTGGTTTAGCAGCAGCCTCGGCAGATGTTGCTCCTCCACCGCTACAACAAGTGGATACTTCTGCCCGCACGTGACTGATGGATTTGGAGGCAAAGTCACCCAGGACATAAAGAGGCTCTAAATCATCACAGAAAAAGTTCAATACGTCTCATTCAGATTACAGCTAAAAGCCATTAATCTACAACGTTACCATGGAAACTGGATTAGGTCACTGGACTTTTTTTAGCTCCGTTGCTTGTTCCCGTTTCAGCTGCCGGACCAGGCAAGGGTTGTTCGCTGCCACAGCACCACAAGGTCCCACCAGAGACCAAAAGCAGGTACCGCCAAATCCCACCCCTGGAAGTGTTCCAGGCCAGGTTGGACAGGGTTTGGAGCAACCTGGGATAGTGGAAGGTGTCCCCACCCATGGCAGGGGGGTGGAAATGGATGATCTTTAAGGTCCCTTCCAACCCAAGCCATTCCATGATTTTATGTAATTACCATCTGCAAAGACAGAAAACAGCCTAAAACCTGCACGAGCTGACACCATCCCAGCCCTTGAGTGCCTGTACATGTGCAACAGCCAACACTGTGTGGAGAGAGGGTCTCTGAGTGCCACCCTGCAGCAACTTATCCTTGTGGTGGGGGGGAAACTGAGGGGAATCTGGTAGTGATGCTCAGAAGGCAGATCCGCTGTGTCCAAGTCTTTCTGCACAAGCAACATATTTATATATATATTTCATAGCACCAGGTCCTTTGACTTCAAGGACGCCTCAAAACCAAGAACCCCAAACCAGAGAAGCTGTGGCACTTCCACCCCTGGAAGCATTTATGGACATAAACCTCGCTGTGTTGCAGCCTCGTCGGGTTGTTGGTGTTTATGGGGTTGTTGTGTGTTGTGGGTTCGTAGAATCCCAGAATGGTTTGGGTTGGAAGGGATCTTAAAGATCATCTCGTTCCCAACCCCGTGATGTGGGTGGGGACACCTTCCACTAGCCCAGGTTGCTCCAAACCCCTTCCAACCCAAACCATTCTGGGATTCTACGAACCCACAACACACAACAACCCCATAAACACCAACAACCCGACGAGGCTGCAACACAGAGGGGGGGGGCCTGCAGGCTGGCAACCCCCCCCCCCAACAGTGACCCCGGGGCGCTCGTGTGACCTCCCTGCCCGTGCCAGGGAGGGCTCGGGGGTCCCTTTGTGTGACGGGGGCTCGGGGTCGGCCACCGCCGGCGGGAGCACAAAGAGGGGCCGGGCCGGGCGTGGGGGGGACGGAACATCCCGATGTCAGGCCCGGCATTGTTCCCCCGGCCCCAGCAGTGCTACAGCTGGCCACGGGTCACACCCAGCAGCCGCCGGGATCCCAGGAATGCGTTATTATTTGGGAGGCGCGTGCTCGGCCGGGCCGAGGAGCAGATGGCCACGGCTTTCAATGCATCTGCAGCCTGTGCCGTTTGCTCGCCGTGGCCTCTCCCCAGAATAAGGCAGCAGCCACCTCTTCTCCCCCCCTGCCATCTGCTCCAGCCAGACAGACCTTTGTTCTCCCCCAGAATATATTGCTAATTAAAATGATGATCAGGAGCGCACGCCGAGCCCGCTCTGCTTCGCGCGGCGCAAGGTGAGCCAGAGCCCCAGCGTTGGCAAATCCCCTTCTTCCCAGATCCAGAGATCAGCTCCCTGGGCTGAGCAGCCGGAGCAGAGATCCCAAAAAGCTGTCAAATCTCCACACCCCATTTTGCCAGGCACCTCCAGCTCCAAAGCACCAGAGTCACATCAGTAATGCACTTTTGCGGGAAGCAGGCGCTATCCTGAGGTGTTATCCACAAACCCTGTGGATAGGACAGGACAACCCCACTTTGGGGGCCTCACATCAAGGACCCAAAGGCAAGGAGTTTCAACCTGAGCCTCCTAGAAGGTTTTGCTCCAAGGCCATGCCATGCTAGAAGCAACTTTTGCAGAAGAAAACACACAGAAAATGGGAGAGAGTGGTTCCACGAGGCACGGAAAGGACAGAGCTGGGATGGGACAGTAGTTTCTACAACCTGAAGGTCAGGCTGGACAGGGCTTGGAGCAACCTGATCCAGTGGAAGGTGTCCCTGCCCACAGCAGGAGGTGGAATAAGATGGACTTTAAGGTCCCTTCCAACCCAAACCATTTTGGGATTCTATGAACCTGCAAGTAGGAGGGACCTTTCCCAGAGCAGAGCCAACAGCTGGGAAAGGGGAGGTGACAGATGCTCTACGGTGAGGTTTGGGAGTCAGCACGGTCAGCATCCATGGGGACAGACTCCTGCAGGTCAGAGGGACCCTCAGGATCCCACCACCACGCCCCACTCACAGCGGGATCGACACCAAACCCAGACCCAGCTGCTCATTACTTTATCCAAAAGCACCTGAAAAACCCCCGGGGGTGGAGGTCACGGAGCCTCCCTGGGCAGCTGATCCCACGCACAGACCAGCCCTCCAGCCTCTCCCCTCGTGTTTACAGCCACGAGGGGAGGGGAGGGAGGGAAGGAAGGAAGGAAGGAATCCTCTCAGACAGAGCCTGAGCCCTTTTAATTGGCACCGCTTGAGAGCAAGCGCCAATTAAGCCACCCTGTCCCAGTTCTCAGGCCGCAAACAGCCCGGGCCGGAGCCAGGCTTGCGGAACGCCGGCGATGTTTGTACACACAACAGCAGAAAACTGGGAAAAGGCTGGTGGCTGTGCCAAGTCCCAGAGAGTCAACGCACCAGGAGTCTCCAACACTTCCCTAGGACCCCTCGACACCTCCCAGCAACTCGTTTCCGTGCATACCAAGAGGATCTGCTTTAGAAGTGAGATAGCAATGCTGATAGAGTCGGGATTTTACAAGTTTAGCCAGGTTTTTTTTGTTTAATTTGCAAGAGAATTAACCATGCCATCACCCCAAAAGGTGCAACAAGCGTTCCCAGCAGGAGACTGATCCACCCCCTGGTTACAGTACCAGCTGGGTTAATTAACTGACCTTGTTAATAAACTACCCTTACACCTCCGTGACAGCTGAAACCGAGGAGTAAGATTAGAGTAGCCTCTTCCATCAAGGGCATGGCTTCCCTAGGGGGTGTGGGTGGATTAACACCGATTCCAAGGTCAGGGCAGCCCATGTGGGCAGCACCAGGAGATGGATGATCATCCCTGCGGGCGGTGAGCAAAGGTCACCAAGAGCAGGGAAAAGAAGCTGGGTCTGATGGAAAAGCTTTTCTTTGAGGTATTTTTTTTTTTTTTTTAAATTTTAAGCTCAGCTGCATGGGAACAACACTGAAAACCTGGAAATTTCTCCCTTGCTTTCCCATGCAGGGTTGGTGGCTGCAGAGCACCCCCCATCTGACGAGTCAAGCCAAGAGATAGAGGAGGGGAGAACGCAGCAGTGCTTCTTCCCACTGGAAAACTCCCACCCTGTGCTCCTGAATCAACAATACTTGGCAACCCAGGGCAGGCTGGAAGCAGCCCAGCTCCAGGGAAATGCCGCTGTGGCCGTACTCTAACACACACCAATCCCAACCACTCGGCTCCTCTGGCTTTTCTGTCGGGGGAAGCAAGAGGTTTCGGGATTGAAAGCACTGGCACAAAGAAAGCCACAAATTTCAGTCACAAAACCAGGAATTAAAAAAAAAAAAAATCTGGATTTTTGAGCAAGTCTAAGTCCTGAGAGCTCCTGGCTGCGGAGCTCTGCCACCCACCACCCCCTTTCCCCCATTCCCTCCGCCAGAGACCTCCAGAGCCACGGGTGGATTTTGGCAGCTGAGCTAATGGATGCGGACGTGCTCCGTGTGCTCCCAGCCCACACTTCGTTAGCCACGGAGGCAGCGGGACAGCCCTTCCCTAATTGCTGGCCCGCTCGGGAGCCAGGAGAGCGGCGAGGCCAGCGGTGCCGGCACATGGAGCACGTCACCACCAGCACCCGGAGCACATCACCCCTGGCTCCTTCCCGACTTCCCACGGCAGCCACGCAGATGGGAATCTGGGGCTGGAGCAAGGGAGGTGCTGCCTGGCATGGCTGATCGATGCCTTTGCTGGGAAGGCTCCAAGGACACCCGAACCCCCTTTGGACGTGGGGAGCGGCGATGCCTGGGGGTGACAAGCCCACTCCCAACGCTCATCCCACTTCCCTGCTCACCTGCTCGCTGGAGGGGATGTGTGTGGGATGTGCCTCCTCGCTCAGAGGCTCGATGACCGTCACCTCAGCAAAGTCCTCCACGGACTCCTGGAACTCCGGCAGGGAACGCCGGCCGTAGCGTTTGCCACCTTTGATGTACTTGGGCTGTGCTTCCGGGGAGGAATCTGCAAAATTCAAGCACACCACACGTGGATAACATGATTTTTTTTTTTCTCAGATCAAGCTCCCAGGGCTGGTTTGGTTGGAATTGCCACCACCATTCCCACTGGGAAAGCACCAACGGCTGCACATTCCCAGGACCACTGCCCTCAGCGTGGTGTTGGGCCTGATGGGTTTGGAAAAAAGCTGTCTCTAAGCGGAATCTTCCTCTTCCTCACCCTTCCCCAATTCCCAGATCAAGTTAACAGGATGGGGAAACGCTCCCTCAACCTTGCCAAGAGCCTCAGACGGAAAGTCCATTAGGCCTCTCCTCCTTGCACTAATCTCCATTAGCAGCGCCGGGGCAGGTTTAATTAGGGACAGCGTTGCACTTAGGCAGCTCAAGTCTCCAGATCCCTCAGACACCTGGGCAGCCGCCGCCGCCGCTTTCTGTGGATTTAAATTTCAGCTCCGTTAAAAGAGTAAGGACAACCTGGCAAGTGGGAAAAAAATAAAAAAATTGGGCAGGTTTGGAGGCAAACGTCTCTCTTGGGGGCCGACACAAGCAGCCGATCCCAGAGACAGTGGGGCAGGTCCCAGCCTGTGCCGAGCAGCCAGTGCCAACTGCGGGACCTAAATAACCCCTTGGAGTCCTCCTCTAATTACAGGGGCTCCAACATTCCCCGGCTCCAGCTTCCCGCAGCAAGCTCCTGCCCTTCGGGGACCGAATTATCCGGGAGCGCTCGCAGACAGGGATCAAAACAAAAAAAAAAAATAAATAAGCACGTTTTTGGGCTATTTTCAGTGAGAAACCACCCGACGTCTGGAGCAGGGGGGCAAATTAAACAGAGGACCAAATTAGCCAGGGATTCAATTAGGGGAAGGCTCTGTGCCACGCTTTGTTTCAGTGTTTGCTAACCTGACTGTCGAAACCCCCCCAGGACTCCATCATCTTTTATTTTCCGCCACTCGCGGTGGCAAGAGCAGCAGCTTTTGAAAATTTTATTTGCAGAGGGCTCTGATATAAAATAAATGCAAGACTGCAATACTAATAAGGCTCAGGGAAGCGGGTCCATCACTGACAAAGGATACACGGGAAGCAGCGGGTCTCTAAAACCCCCCTACCCCAAATGCCTCCTCGGATAATATTCCTTTAGATATGGAAGAAAAGGCTTCAAGCTTGTTAGAGAGGAAAAAAAAAAAATATATTCCACAACTTAGCTATGCAATGAATTATAAAATACACAGGACGAGGAGCGCTTTGATTCCTGAAGCCTTGCACTCCATCCAGCCGTGGTGCAGCTCTAGGGAACAAACCCGGCGCCCGTGTTTGAACAAGGCCATCTTAACAAGATTTGCTGCAGCTGGGACTCAGCACATGAAAGTTGGGAGATGGAGGGAGCCGATAGAAAAATCTCGAGGAGACAGGCTGATTGAGTAAGAGCCCCAGAACAAAAGCAAACCTTATCACTCCTATTAAAGCCTGCCTGGTGGTGAACAATCTCCATCCAGCAGCTCTCTCTGAAATGCTAATATTTGTGTCGACTCATTCACCCTGTTATTTTCTCCCTCCCTCACAAGAGGGCTGGGGGGCTTTGTTTTTCTTCAGGAATCATTTTTTATTCCTAAGACAGGGATGTACCTCCATGCCCATCTGTCTTTGGAAGGATGGGGGGGGGGGACAAGGGAAGGGGAAGAAGCTTTAATTTAGCAACAGTGAAGCTAAAGCTAAATTTCCTTCTGGGTTTCCCAAAGAATCCTGTTTCCAACCCTGCCACACTGACAGTGTGTTTAACCACTGCTGCAGCTGGAAATCCAGCTGCATGTGGTCTACTGGAAGGTGTCCCTGTCCATGGAAGGGGTTGGAACAAGATGGACTTCAAGGTCCCTTCCAACCCAAGCCATTCCATGATTCTGTGAAACACAAGTGCCTTCACACTGAGCTCCCTGCAAGCACAGGAATGGGAACAATGGGAGCGTCTCCCCACTTCTGTGTTTTAAGCATTTGGAAGCTGGCAGCTGATTTCTCTCTCCTGTTTGCTCTGAGCACCCTGGGTGAGCTTGTTTTCCCTTTGTAATTAAAAAACTGTGAAGCCTGAGAACATCCCCAGGAGGGAAAGGTGACCCTTCACAGCTTGAGAGCAGAACATTTGTTCCTGCTTCGCTCTGACTTTCAAAACTGGCTGTGCCTGAGGAGATATCCCAGCTCAGGCATCCTGAAATCCCATTGCTCAGGCTCCCTGAAATCCTGCTTCCAGAGTCAGGGTGTTTTTGTTAGCACTGAGCTGCAGCTCTTCCCCTACCCTGTGCCACACTGGCATAAGGGACCACATCCTGCAGCCCCATCCCTGGAAGCA
>NW_021938814.1:302193-308867 GCF_001715985.3 Manacus vitellinus
CCAGGTTGCTCCAACCTGGCCTTGGACACTTCCAGGGATCCAGGGGCAGCCACAGCTTCTCTGGGCAACCTGTGCCAGGGCCTCCCCACCCTCAGTCAACAATTCCTTTACAATATCCCATCTAAACCTACTCTCTGTCAGTTTGAAGCCATTCCCCCTTGTCCTGTCACTCCAGGCCCTTGTCAATAGTCTCTCTCCATCTTTCCTGTCAGGTCCCTTCAGGTCCTGGAAGGCCACAGTCAGGTCAGCCCAGAGCCTTCTCTTCTCCAGGCTGAACAATCCCAATTCTCTCAGCCTTTCTTTATGGGAGAGCTGCTCCATCCCTCTAATCATCTTGGTGGCCTCCTCTGGACTGGCTCCAACAGCTCCATGCCCTTCCTGTCACCCCCAGGCTCCTCGTGCTGAGCCATCCTCCCCGAGCCAGGAGCATCCACAGGGACAAGGATGATGTCCCCAGCCAGGTCCCTTGGCCGTGCTGCACACGCAGAACAGACCAAAGCCACGAGCCCTCCAGTGCTCCCAGACCCAAGTGACCTTCCCATCACCCAAATCCCTGGATAAAACCACAGCATCGCAGCACACAGTCGCTTCCTTCCAGATCAAACTCCACAGACACAGCAAACAGCCTTGAAATCTCTGCCTTTTTTTTTTTTTTCCTCCCCTAAATTAAATTTTCATTTAAATGATCAGATTTAGAGCTCTTAACTCAATTTTTCCCAAGCCCGGGGCGGGCTGGAACACCAGCATTTCCACACTCCCTGACAGTTTGACACCAACAAGCACAAAGCAGCTTGTTCTCCAAATCTCCAGTTTGATCTAAATTAAAAGAAGCAAAGACTTCGGCGTTAACCAACCTGTCAAAATGCATTAACAATAAAATGCCTCCCAGGCCTGCCTGGTGCTGGCTCCCTACCTGCACCCCATGCCCTTTGATTGCCTGCCATTCCAAACCCAGCTGACAAACGTGTCCCCAAGGAGGGCTCTCCGCCTTCACTTGTAATTTCCCCCGCGAAAACCCCAAATTCAGCCCTTTCTGGAAGATTTATTTACATTTCAATCAAGCTGGAGCTCCTCAGCCATATGATTCCCCAATAAAATGCAGAATGCTGGGATTAGTTCTGCTTCACTGGGGTGCTGGGGTTGCCTCCTGCTCCGTGCCAGCTCCTCTCCAAGGGGCTGGAAGGGCTCGGAGCAGATCCAACCCCTCACCACACACCACAGTGCTCCCCCCTCTCTCTCCCCAGCACCCACTGACCTGTGCTGGGAAATTCCATTAAGGAATGCCTGGTGCAAGAGCTGTCATCACCCATCTCCCTCTAAGCATTAAGAGCTTTGGAAATGAGAGGTGGAAATAATAAAAATAATCCATCAATCACATCTCTTCAACCCTGTGGTTTTTGCAGCCTATCTAAGGGGGAAAGGTGTAATTTTGCTGGCAGGCTGCTCTCTCCAGAGTGGGATGTTCCAGCTGGGATTGATGCTCCAGGAGAGGAAACCTGGAGTCTCCCCTCTCCGCCCTTGCTAAGCTGTTTTCTCCTTGGGGGATTTCGCTCCCCCTGCTGCTCCAAAGGCAGGATTAGGGATTTACATACAGGTGTGATACCAGCTGGAGCTGCAGGGGCCCAGCCCACACCTCCCAGTGCTCCCAGCACCACCAGTTCCTTCAGCACCACCAGTCCCTTGTGCACTGGGAGTTGGGGGGAGGCACATGAAGCTGTAACCATTATTTCCTGCCAAGGGAAGCCTGAAAAGCTACATTTTCAAGGCACACTGAGACAAAGCAAGATAAAAACAGGACAGTGAAGACTCACAGTACTGTCCCATCCCTAGAAGTGTTCAAGGCCAGGCTGGACAGGGCTTGGAGCAACCCAGTCGAGTGGAATGTGTCCCTGCCCACGGCAGGGGAGTGGAACAAGATGGTCTAAGGTCCCTTCTAAACCATTCTAGAATTCTCCAACCGGCCCCAACCCGATTTGTCAGGGAGTTCACCTTGTTCAGGAACACTTTGGACCAGATTGACTGTTTCCTGGGAGAAATACAGAGTAGCTTCCTATGGGACCACAATCACCCTGCTCATCTCAGACACAAAGAAACAGAATGGACTAGAAAAATATAAAAATTGACATCAGTCCCAGCTGGGAAAAAGCACCAGCAGCAGCATTAAAGCAGCCATTTGATGGCCTGCCCACAGCCATCCACCCCTAAAGCATCCCTGGCCACCAGAAGTGCCGTGGGATGGAGAGACCTCAGCCCATTTTGCAGCCCTGAGACATCCTGAGCATCTGAAGTGCTGTTATAGCTCTCCACACACAGACATCACGTGCCCCTCCGGGCATTTAGATCATGGTAATGGGATATAAATATCTTATAGCTCTGAAAATGCCTTTTCACAAGGCTCCACAACAGACCTCAGCTCTCCTTCTTCTCCCTAAGTCAGGCTCTTCTGCTTGGGTGGCCAATCTCAGCACCTAAAAAGCACTTTCTCTAAGTCCCTCTGTGAGAGCCACCCATGTCTGCTTAGCCAAAGAAAACTGGATAATTTTAGTATTTACCTGGTTCTTGGAAGTGCTCTTCATTTGACAGGGTTCTGGATAAGATGAGGATAAGTGCTTCTTTAAACTGATCAAAGTGGACCTGTGGGGGGAAAAAAAAAAAAGGAAGAAAAGAAGAAATGAACTGGTGCAGATGGTTAAATATGAGGGCAATAATCCAAGCAAGGAGATGGGCAGCAATGGATATCACTCAGACCATGCTGAAACATGAGTGCCTGTGTCTGCTGACAACAAAGGAATCTCGGTTCCTGCAGTCTTGGAGCCTGGGGAAGTGACAGCAAGGGACATGAAGACACAGTCAGAGTCTTTGGGCATCTGGAAGAACTTATTGCTATCACAGAATGACCCAGAGCCACTGTTTGCATGCTGTTGGTTGGGTTTTTCCAGCAAGCAAGAAGCCAAATTAACATGTCCAAAGGAGCAGGGAACATCTCCATTGCTTGAGGTGACCTGGCCAGGGTCAGGGATGATAAGGGATGAGAGATCTGGTCATGGAAATGCTCCACTGCCCTAATTAAGCTTCAAAAACCACTGGATGGCAGAAAACCCACACCCTTTCCAGGGCAGTCCTGCCCCGGCTCCCGTAGTTCCATGAGAGCTGGACTGGGAATACCAGGTCTGGAGCGTGGCTGGGAAAACCACAGAGGGATGATCCTGCCACTGAGGTTTTTTTTTCCCCCCCTCCCTCTTCCATCTGTGCCTTCCTGGAAAGCCTCCTGCCTCACGGCCACAAACAGTCACAAAGGGGCTCCAGCTCCTTCGCAGCCATGCCGGGGAATGTCAGCAATTCCAGCCGTGGGGGACGGAAACCCAGGGACAGCTGGAGAAGCCATTTGACATGGGTCAGTGGTGAGGCAGAGCTGGCTGCTGCGATTTCTTTTGGCTAAATAAATCTTAGAAGAATTTTTAGCGTTGAACAAGAGATTTTGTATTTAAAAGAACCCGCTGAGGCTGCTCTGGCTGAAGTCGATCGCTGCGAATCCAGAGCCACAGAGGGGATTTTAAATGCTGCACAGGCAACAAAAGTTCATGTTTGAAGTTCTCCAGCTTGTTTTTGGGGTCAAGCAAGCCCAAAAAAAGGCCAGCAAGCTCCACGGCAGGGAGGGGACACAGGTGAGCCATGGGGGTGCAGGGGAGCACCTCGCTCAGGCAATGCCAATCACCCCCGTGGTTCTAAACATTTTTGAACACGTTTTTTAAGCACAGTTAAAAATATGTTCAGCAAAGAAACTCGTCAGGGATGCCTTCATCTGAATGCTAATTGCTGCCATCCATTTCCAAACGCTGGTGTACTTCCAAAGGACAGTTTACAGAGAGAGGAGAATTCCCCCGATTAAAAAAAAAGCAAACTTGACATTTAGACTAAATGAGGATGAATAAAAGATGAGGGCGTTCAAGTAACAGGTTCTCTCCCCCTGGGATCTTCTCAGGAAGGGAACGGTGACAACAGAGCTGGTCCCTCAGATGGGTGCTGGGGCTGGCTGGGTTTGGATTAATAAAACAAAAAAAATAAAATAAAACTCCCTTTGCATCACTGGTGTGAACACAGTGAATTAAACAGAGTAAAACCACCTGGGCAGGTGTGCTGCACCACCTGCTCTGCCCAACGAGCCCATAAGTGGTGTTTGCATTAATGAAGAGGAGGAAGGGTGAAGGGGCTGAGCCCTCACTCAGCTGCACAAGGGACAGATGGCCCCGGCAAGGCCACAACAGAGCAATTTTACCATGACCACGACATCCAAAGGAGCCCCTGGAAGGATTAGGCTGCAGGGCAGGACATGGCCATCCTCCAGCCCCCCATGCCAGCGCTGTGCTTGGCTGCACAGCAGGATTTAAAATGCAAATCAGCAGCAGAGGGACAGGAACAGGAGTTTCCCCCTTGCGCCTTCCCAGAGGCAGGACCCCACTCTGGAGGTGGAGCCCCAGCTGGCAGAGGGGGAGATTTTTCTTCAGGATGGGCCAGAGGTTTTTTTTAACAACAGATAACCAGGAAAGCCAGTCTCTGTGGTGCATGTCTGACCTTGAATGTTGCACATTTGCACACAAAGAGTGCTCAGAGAGTTAGAGAAATACAGCTGATAAAATTAGGAGCTGGGCTCGAGTACAAGGCAGCCATGGAACAGCAAAGCCACAAAAGCTGCAGAAATCCTTGAGTGAGGGTGGGGAGGCCCTGGCACAGGCTGCCCAGAGAAGCTCTGGCTGCCCCATCCCTGCAAGTGTTCCAGGCCAGGCTGAACAGGGCTTGGTCTAGTGCAAGGTGCCCCTGCCCATGGCAGCAGGGTGGAACTGGATGATCTTCAAGGTCCCTTCCAACCCACTACATTCTGGGATTCTATTTTGGAACTGCCAACTTGTGCATCTGCTCGTGGGGGTCTCCAACAGCAACTCGAGGCTGATCCAAACCAGTCCCGAACGCAGAAGAATTTGGGATGTGATGGCACAAGGTTTGTGCCCACCCAGAGCTGTGGATAGCAGGCCCCTGCAAACTCACCCAGCAGAGCCCTGAGGGCACATCAACCCCCAGGGTGAGGAGAACTTTCCCAGGACAAGTAAATCAGAGGCAAACAAGACTAAACACCAACGGAGGCAGTGCCAGCCCAGCCCGGCCTCCCCACGGGAATCAGGGACCAACCAAGCTGTGGCTGCTGAGCAACCTCAGCTCCTCAGAGAAATCCCAAGCCTGCTTTGCAGCCACTTCCCTCTGAAGCCGTGACTGATTAGCACTAGAAAGAGCGTGTGCACAAGGTACCTGCTGCTCCCCGCTGTCTGCCCCTGCCATGCAAAGCAGTTTGCACACCCGGCCTCTCCCGGGCAAACCGGCACCGGTGGCTCCTTCCAACTCCCTTCTCCTTGATCTTCCAGCACGGTCCTATTCCCAAAGCTCTGCCCCCCTTTGCAAATTCCTGCTAGCAGAGGCAGCCAGAAGGTTGCAGAGGGAAGCGTCTAGTAGGGAAGACGTAGAATCATGGAATGTCCTGAGCTGGAAGGCACCCACGAGGATCATCCAGTCCAACTCCTGGCCCTGCACAGGACACTCCAACAATCCCACCCTGTCCCTGAGAGTGTTGTCCAAGCACTCCTTGAGCTCTGGTAGCCTTGGGGCCGTGCCCACTGCCCTGGGGAGCCTGTTCAGTGCCAACCACCCTCTGGGGGAAGAACCTTTCCGGGATATCCAACCTAAACCTCTCCTGACACAGCTTCACACCATTCCCTCTGGTCCTAACAAGGCAATCTTGCAACAACATCAGAATAGGGCAGTCTTGCAACCTTGCACCCAAGCCTCCTGCGTGGCCTGCAAAATTAAGGGGAGCACACAGCACATTAAGGGGAACAGCATCACTGCGGGCACAGAGGGAGGATATTTTGCAAGAGGTCACCACCCACAGCACTGAAGGGAGCTGATGAGTGAAACCCCACACTGTGGTGTCCTTGCTGCAGGCTGTTAATGCAATAGTGCAGCTGAAACCTGAGCTCCCCATCCCTGCTCCAGGATGGTGCCAAGGACAGTCCCTGTGCAGGGTTCGGAGGTGCCCAACTTCATAGAAACCCAGAATGGTTTGGGTGGGAAGGGACCTTAAAGCTCATCTCCTTCCCACCCCCTGCTGTGGGCAGGGACACCTTCCACTAGACCAGGTTGCTCCAAACCCTGTCCAATCTGGCCTTGGACACTTCCAGGATGGGACATGACTTCCAGGGACTTACCACAATCCCTGCACATCACCCAACCACAGCCCATGTGCACTGTCCCCAAAACACCCTGAGTTTGCTGCTAATTAAAGGGCACAGAGAGGGCAGACAGACAGACACACCTGCACCCGTCCTCTCGCTCTCACCACCAAGTGTGAGGGGCCTGAGGAAACAGCCCTCCTGAGGAATCCCAGGAATTGCTGCGAGCATCACCTCCGCACACAATCCCAATAGGAAAACAGTTCTGGGGTGGTTTGGCTCTGCCACGAGTCAGGGCAGGATTTAATCCCCCCACCAGAGCCCATTAATCCCCAAAGCACTGCAGGTATCCAGCCCCTCACCAGCTCAGCTCCCGGTCCAACCAAGCACTCCCTGCCCACGGCAGAGGGTTGGAACAAGATGATCTTTAAAGTCCCTTCCAACCCAAACCATCCC
>NW_021938814.1:309997-317055 GCF_001715985.3 Manacus vitellinus
GGCTTTGTTTGTTAAAGGAACTTTGTTCCTGAAAGCTGCAGTTTGATCAGAAATTGGAGTCAGAATAGCCACCTAGCTCCTGTCTATCGAGAGCCCTGGCTGCCCTGCTCCACGTTTTCTGATTTTAACGAGCAGTGATGGGATTTCAGGGTGATTTTAAGGGAAGGATCCAATGTACTCCGAGCACAGTGTGCTGGGAAAGATGTAATGCAGAGGGCACAAGGACATGTGGAGATCTCCCCAAGGGCAAGCAGCTTCTGCTCAGTGCCCTGGCATTTAACTCCCTAAAGGTACAACCACAACCAAAAAAATGGCTTTGGAAAGCCACCAACACCAGGTAAATGGACAAAGGTGGCCAAGCCAGCGACTGCCTGAGTTGGACAATATTCTGTACCTTGGAGAGACGTGCATGACTGCACACAGCCCTGCCAGCCTAACTACAGCTTAAGCCAACGTAAATCACAGGCTCAAGCCCTGGATTTAGGTCCCTGTCTCATCCCAAGGGCTGTAGAGTTTGTGCAAGCACCTGGTGAGCTGGATCAGGGAGCTGACCCAGGCCAGCAGCAGCACAAAGCAGTGCCAGGGGCACGGGCACTGTGTGAGCAGAGCAGCCAGGACCCAGCACTTGGTCTGGCCTTGGATGCTGGGAAAACACAGCAGTGCACAAGGCCAAGCCTAAAGTGATGGCTTCTGAGTTTCAAACCACCTCCAGCCAGGGCAGAGCAGTTCCCTTCCCCGTTATCATGATTCCCCTCTCAGAAGTCACCCTGTGCCCACCCTGCTGAACAGACCACCAGACCCCACAAGTCCTGCAGCCCCAGAACCTCAGGGATGTTGAATATTCAAATTATAGACATTCAGTCTCCTTCCAAGACAATTCCACACACAGTTGTGTCTGGCTCCCCAGCCCCCCCACGTCCCCAGCCTTACCCTGCCTAGGAGGTTTCCTTGGAGGAGGGTCTGCTGCAGTGCTGGGGCCACCTCCTCCAGGTGCAGCATGTGGCAGAGGTCAGTGAGCTCCTCCTGCCCCAGGGACCCCGTGCCCGTGCTGTCAAAGCTGTCGAAGAGCTCCTTGAGCCGAGCTTCATACTGGTCCTGCTCAGCTTCATCCATCCCATAGCCTGCCACGCTCACCTGTGGGAAGAGATGGGGCAGGTGAACGTTGACCACTGTGCCCATGGCATGGAATGGTGAAGAACCCCAAGGGCTGGTGCAGGAGCTGCCCACGAGGCTGTTGGTGGCCGCGTGCGTTCGTGCTGAGCGAACCCGGTGCTCCACCACTGCTCCAGCCTCTCCCACCCCACTGGCGGAAGGCAGAAGTCACACAGCAGAAAGACTAAAGGGAAAAAGCCTGTGGAGCCAAACCCTCCAGCAGGGACAGCCCAGGTGGCTGGGACAGCCCTCAAGTGCCACCTCACATCGACTCCACGAGCAGCTCATTTGGCTCAGCTGGAGCAGCTGAGGTGCTGCGGGGGAAAATTGTTCCCTTGAGCTCCACTGATCCCCAGGTGTTGCAGGTGATGCTTTGGTGAGAAGGTAAACAACCATCCCAGCAGCAACAGCTCAGCAGCTGCAGGGAACAGAGGGTGGGGCTCTGCCTGAAGAAGGGAGGGCAGGAGACCCCAACCCAAACCCTTCAGGCCAGGCAGACATTGTGTACATCCCCCCCTCCACCAACACAACACACACCCCTGCGCCAATCATGGAATCACTTAGATTGGAAAAGACCTCCAAGATCCAGTCCAATCATTCCCCCAGCACTGCCAAGCACTCACTGCACTGCTCTCCTTCATTGCCAGGTCAAATCCTGGCTGAAGGCAGAGAAAACACTGCTAAAGTGGCAGCAAACCCAGCCCCGGAGCAGAGTAGACCCCGGCATGGAAACAGCCAAAATGTGTCTGGTATCCTGCACTGGGCACACAAAGCCCAGGTGGTTCTCCCCCAGCTTGCCTCAGGGCCCTTCCAAGGCAATTTTTCATTCCTCTCATCCATTGCTAACAGAGGATCACAGCCCCAGGAACTGTTCTGGCAGGGGAGCAGAGGGAAATTTCCTGTCTGAAACGAAGCATTTGGCCGGATCCATTTACCAGCCTGGCCTGGGGCTCCTCTCCGGCTTGGGGTGGCAGCAGTGTCACCCAGTGCCACAACACAGCCTTGGTGTGGATGTGCCACCACCACCATCATCACCAGAGTGCACTGAGTGACAGTGGGCACTGTAGGGACCTGGTATCCCAAAGACACAACTGGGAATCCCGGGATGCTCGGCCAGCCTCAGCCATGAGAATTTTATTTTGGTGACACTGCTGCAGGTTGTCTCAGCCACATTCTCCAAAACAGGGGTTCTATCCAAACCCCCTCACCATCCAGCCCTGCTATGGAGAAGCCTCACAGGGTTGTTGTGGCTGCCCGTGTCACCAGCAGCGCTCACAAACATCCCAGAACAAGCAAAGCTGCTCCAACTGCAGCCCAATTTCACCCCCCTGCCCACCAGCACAGCCCAACCACTGGGAAATCTCCAGGGCAGGCACTGCAGCAGCCGTGTCCTTGATTCCACTGGCTGCAGGAGCAGATGCCAAGGCAGAGCATCCTCGGGATCCCACATCTGTTGAGGGATGCAGGGTCCATGGGACAGGCACAGCCCAGCCTGGCTGCCCTTCCTCCTGCACCCACACGGACAAGGATGACCGTGGACACTCCCCATCCCTATATCCCTGCACCTGAGGCTCACACCCTACAATCCCCTGTTT
Organism: Manacus vitellinus; assembly: GCF_001715985.3. Taxonomy (NCBI): domain Eukaryota; kingdom Metazoa; phylum Chordata; class Aves; order Passeriformes; family Pipridae; genus Manacus; species Manacus vitellinus. Next base: position 312,745 of record NW_021938814.1, read on the forward strand.
TCCCCCCCCTCAGATCCCTCCTGAGCTGATTTATCACAGCACCCAAGCGCTGCAGGGAGGAGGGAGGGTGCAGACACATTGCACTCAGGGCACAGAGGAGGAGGCAGCACCCAAAAACTCAGGCGCCTGCAAGCAGGAGGAAGGCAACAAACTAGTTTCCACTCTCACTCTGGTATCCTCATTTCCCACCTGCACCCACGGGGCTCCACAGTGGCTGCTGCTGATGCTGGTGTGTCAGGGAGCCCTGCCTGCACATTCCAGCAGCCCCAAAACTCACAGCCAAGCCTGCAGCGAAGGTGACTCCAACTCACGGAGCTTCCCAGGCATTTTCGAGCCTCTTATCTTCAGGGTCAGCCACCTCCTGCCCCCCGGAGATGTCTCCAGCACCCGACCCTACTCCTCCACTGCCAGAACCAGTTCCCCCAGTCAGACAGCACAGAGAGCTAAATGCCATCTCCCATCATGTCCCTGAGAATCCATGCTGCTGGAGCACTGGGCTCACCCCTCTTGGTGCCACACCAGCAAGAAGCCCCAAAATCTTAGCCTGGGCAAGTCCAGATGGGCTCCAGGTGCAGGAGGCATTAGGGAGCCCATAAAACCAGCAAGAAAAATACAATTCCCAAAGGAAAAGAAAAGGTGGGTGCCTGGTCCCTGCCAGGGGCCAGACCTGCCCTACAGCCCAGGTGAGATTTTGGCACGCTGGCCCTGGCAGCCTCACACGTCCCCACGGCGAGGGACGGACGGAGCTCACTGGGGACCCAACCACCCTTGCACAGCCCGGGAAAGGGATTTCCTGCTTCCCAGCACAAAAAGCGTCGGGAATCAACAGCAAAGGACAGGGCTCTTTGCCTACCTGCAGTCAGTCAGCGCCAGGAGGCCGCCAGCAGCCGGGCGATCCCGCACGCATCCCGCACAACCTCCATCTTAGGAAGCCGGCTCCGGCACGCAGCCGGCTGCGCAAGGTGACCCAAGATGCCTACTCCCGGCTGAATTATTCAGCGCTGCTTCGAGAGGGGGGGCTGTGTGTGTGTGTGTGTGTAAAAAACAACCCAGCCACCCAGCCCTCCTACCTGATGAGCCGGCGAGGCTCGCCCGGCATCGCCCAGCAGTCACAATAATGAGGTCAGCGGCATCAGAGCCCCGGCGAGCGCGGCCACCTTCGGCACCCGCGCCGGGGGACTGGCAGCAGAGAAAGGGCTGGGAGGGGAGGGGGGGGACACGCACAAGAGGCACACAAAGCCCGAATTAAAGCCCAGCCTTTCATCTCTGCTCCAGATGGGCCAGCAGCTGAGATGCAGGAGGGCGGCCGGAGCGGGCGGGATAATGGGGGCAGGCGGGCAGCAGCTGAGCGGGGGCTCCCCGGTCCCCTGCGAGGAGGAGAGGGGTCCCCGCGCGGGGCATCACTTTGTTCAGATTTATTGCTGGCCTTCTGGGTCGTTTCAAGTCCCCCAAAATGACCGGCTTGAGCAGGCAGCGCTGAAAGGTGCAGGTTTAGGAGAGTCACGGCCACATTATTCCTTATTTCTGTTCTCCCTACAACAAGTCCGGGGAAGCAAAGCGCTCGGGGATGATGAGAAGAGGAAGTTTTCACCGGCATTTCTTTCCTTCCCCTAAATCTCCCCCCTCCTGAGAGCCAGATAACCTTCACAGCACACAATGTAGAGGCCTGATAGGACTAAATTCCCAGCTAAATTTAACTCAAACAATATAGGCTTAAACAGTAATTACTGCGTCGCATATTAAGTGCCTGGAATCAATACCAACCCCCAAGCTTTAGCCTGGAGCTAATGAAGACACAAATTACCTGGTCAATCAATGGCATCAGCAAGTAAAAACACTACAATTAGCACAATTACCTTTTTAGGGGTGAAAACCAATAGGAATCACAGAATCCCAGAACAGTTTGGGTTGGAAGGGACCCTGAAGACCATCTCATTCCAACCCCCCTGCCATGGGCAGGGACACCTTTCACCAGATTGGTGCAAAACCACGTTTCCTGCTGTACAACGGCACAAGATGGAGATTTTGGGGATGATTTGCCCAGACGTCCCCGTGGGCTGCAACACCAATTAGGGCTATGGGTACCCTGCCCTCACCCCAACCAGCCCTCTGTGGAAGGGCAGTGGCCTCAATCAAGTCATTGCTTTCAAGGGACAGCAAGGAGAATGCTGATTTGGCTGCTACTTGTGATCCCCCTGGACTCAAACAGGGCCCGGTAATTAGCAGTAACTACCCAGTAGCATCCTGTGGCCACCTCCAAAACACAAGCACCTGCTCCCTGGGATGTCACAGCTCTGTAGTGTCCACCCTGGGCTGGAGAGCACGGCCATGTGTGGGCAGTTTAAAGCAACTTTCCCTTCCTGCTGCGCTTGTGACAATGGGGACAGTGTGAACACAGCTGGCAACAGCCACCAGGACCCCAGTTTGTAATGGTGGGGTTTATACAGGATGCCCAGCAGCCACCAAAACCAAACCCTTGAGCCCTTGCTGGAAAACCAGAGCTGAGATTGCCTCAAACTCATTATCTCCTCCCCCTAATGAACCATTTCATCCATCGCAGCAGCGGCAAAGCAGCTCTGATGAATCACAGAATGACCCGAGTTGGAGGGACCCACAAGGATCATCCAAGTCCAACTCCTGGTCCTGCACAGACACCCCAACAATGCCACCCTGTCCCTGAGAGCATTGTCCAAACACTCCTTCAGCTCTGGTAGCCTTGGGGCCGTGCCCACTGCCCTGGGGAGCCTGTTCAGTGCCCAACCACCCTCTGGGGGAAGAACCTTTTCCCAATATCCAACCTAAACCTCTCCTGGCAGCTCCAGCTGTTCCCTCGGGACTCGAGAGAAGAGCTCGGTGCCCTGTCAGTGCACAGACCCCCCAAGCCCCCCCACCGTGTTGGGGCAATTTCCCAGCTCAGCCCACCCTGCAACACCCTGTCCCTTCTTGGGAGCAGCAGCTCCACAAAGGGTCACCCGGAGAAACCAAAGGGAAAGGGAAAAACAAAACCCAAAAGGACAATAAAGCACCTAAATATCAGTAAATCACTTGACAGCACGCTCGGCTCTTCAAGGGTCACCACCAGAGTCAGCCTTACAGCTGGCGGTTCCTCCCCCCAATTGACCACGCTCATAATTCTCGCTTTGCACCTCAATGCCACCTCTCCCCGTGCACCCCAAAACACCCCCAAACCCTCCGAAGTTGGCAGAGAGCAGGGATTCTGTTAACCAAGCTCCACTCCAGATTAGCAAAGCAGCGATGGCGTATAAAAGCACCATAAATTTATGTAAAGAGCTTCAAAAGCAGCGCAGCGGTTTGAATATTCACGCCAGCCCGGTATTTGCATTGTAATAGGGCTTTTCACTCCCAGCCTTCCCTCCGTAAGGAAAAACAAAGCGCCCATCTGGTTTGATTTTGCAAATCGGGCTGGAGTCGCTCAGCAGTAACTCGGGGAGCCCCGGGTGCGATAAAGCCCAAGGTGGAAGCACAAAGCTGATTAGTTCAGAAGTAAACAAAGCGAGCCGGTCATTTATCCAGCGACGCCTCGCGCGCCGGGAAATGAAGGATCCGGCAGTTCCCGAGGAGCTCAGACACGCACCGGCTCCGACAAACCCGGGCTGTGCTGAATCACGGCGATAACGCGCCCATCGCCTCCCGCCAGCTCCGCTCTGGGGAGCACCCGGGGAAGATGGGCAGGATACACCCGAACTGTCACCCACCCGAGCTGTCACCCACCCACACAGCAGAATCCCGGTGCAGCCAGCGCTGGAACCTCCCAGGCTGTGCATGTGGGCTCTCCTGGCTCACCGCCTCAGCTCCATCCTTACAGGGATGCGCCAAGGGTGAGGGGCCCACGGTTGGTGACCAGACAGCAGATGCTGTCTGCCACCCTGGTGACAGCGAGAGCTTTGCCGCTGACAAAACAACTGCTGTTATTAATTCCTCCAGCCACAGCCGGCTGCTTCCTCCACTCAGCCCGGGCAGAGCGGTCCAGAACCCGCTCCCAGCGTTTGGAGCATCCCTCCGGGAACTGGCACGCACGCCGGGATGGGGTGTCCTTGGCAGGAGGGCGAGCGGCACCCGGTGCCGCTCACCCCTCTGGACCACGGCCAGCAGCGCAAAGGGGACCTTGGGGGCTTTGCTGTGGCACCCACACGCAGACACTCCTGAAGCCCTCCCCGCACCCTCTGGCTACAAGACCTGTCCCCATCACCTCCCTCCTGCAGCACGTACCCGCTTCCAGCATCCCCCTTCCTGCAGCATCCCCCCCCCTCCTCTCCAGCATCTCGTTCCTCCAGCAACCAGCATGCTCCC
>NW_021938814.1:317622-320008 GCF_001715985.3 Manacus vitellinus
GACACCCGCGTGTCACCGCTGTCCTGCACCCGCGTGGCATCACCCCAACTCCCCGCTGTCGTGTTCCTTAGGGTGGCAGCAGCCCAGCTCCCACTTCCTGTGCCCCAGGGTGGTACCATCCAGGCTCCCCAGTGTCCTGCAGCCCAGGGTGGCATCACCCCAGCTCCCTACTGTCATGCACCCCAGAGTGGCATCACCCTGGCTCCTGCCTCGCCTCAGGTGGCATCATCTCAGTTCCCATCATCCCACACCCCAGGATGGCATCACCCCAGCTCCCTGCTGTCCTGCACCCCAAGGTGATATCATCCCGATGTCCTGTCCCCCAGGGTGGCATCACATTGGTTCCTATCATCTCGCACCCCAGGGGGACACCACCCTTGCTCCTTGTTGTCCTGCCCCCCAGGTGTCACCCCTCTGACTCCCCACTGTCCTGCACCCCAGAGGGTCATCACCCCAGTTCCCAACTGTCATGCCCCTCATGGTGGCATCAGCTCGGTTCCCATCACCCCTCACCCCAGAGGGACATCACCCCAGCTCCCTGCTCTGCTGCCCCCCCCAGGTGGCACCACCTCGGTTCCCCACCATCCTGTATCCCAGGGAAGCATCAGCCCGGCTCCACACCGTCCTGTCCTCCAGGGTGGCATCACCTCAGTTCCCATCATCCCACAACCCAGGGTGGCATCACCCCGGCTCCACTCCGTCCTGCATCCCCGGGGACGTGGCCCCGCAGCTCCACACCGTCCCAAAAAAAACCAGCATCACGCCCTGCCATCACCCCAGCACCCGTGGGAGCCCCGCACACCGTCCTGCCTGTGCCCCCCCACTCACTTTGGGGGGGTCACAAATCCAGGGACCACCCTCTGCCCCACGAGCCATCCCGCGGGGGGGGCCGGGGCGCTGACACACGACCCACAGGCACCAGCAAAACTCCAACCCTCATTTAAAACTCGGCAGTCCCGGTTGGAAGCTGGAGCCATCGGCCGCCCACGCTCCTGCTCAGCGCCAGCTGAGCCGCAGGGAGCCGGCAGTCCCCAGGGCTTGTGGCTTGTGGATTCTCTGATGGCTCATGAGGGGTTACACCCACACTGCAATCCGCTCTCGAGCAATTGCAGGAGCTGATTTCGCTGCCTTTTTTTTTTTTTTTTTTGAAAATGCCAGGGGCGAGAGAACTTTTAAGCCTTCTTCCCCTTTTTTGGGGCGACTCCGGCCTGAAGGTTCAAGGTATTTCGGGGGGGGAGGAGCGAGGGGAACACAAAAGCCTCACACAGGGGGTTGCATAAGCCTTGCTCCGATCGGAATCCGGGCTTAAAACCCCACGAGATCCTGCAGCAGAGCCACGGGTGGGTTTGGCAAGCGGCCCCACCGGCTGTGACAAGGACACAGGGGACACCACGTGTGAGGTAACAGTGTAATAAAATATTTAGGGCCAGCTCTGCTGCACGTCACTGGGCACGTCACTGCTGCTGCCCCAGGGCCAGCAAAGGGACACCATGGGACATGGCAGAGCCCCGTGTGCCCCAGCACCCAGCAAAGCCCTGTCCAGGGCTGTGTCCGTGTCCCTGCGGTGACAGAGGCGAGGAAAGGTGACTCCAAAGGGAAGGGGCTTTGCCGGACAGATGTCAGCAGCCCCAGCTTTGTGCCGCCCGAGGGCTTTTTGTCTCGGTTTTTAACATTTGCCATTTTTCTCCGGCGCTTTCTTCTGCCCTGACACTTGCTGAGGGGTTTTTCCTTTCTTTCCTTTCTCCCTCTCTTTCCACATTTGCTTTTCCATCCCTGCTTCAAACACTTTTCCACCGTGTATTATGCCGAAGTTGGAACCATCTGGTGCTTTGTTTTGTTGCGAGCCCGGCGAGTGCCAGGACCTTTATCCCCCTCACCCTCCTCCTCGCCGGTGCCTCGCTAATCCAAGCGACAGCCCCGAAAAGTCTCCCCTGTCACCCAACAAAGCAACTGCCCACACATGGGTGGGAGGTGGGGCATCACCTCAGTGTCCCCATCCCACGTGGATGTGCAGAATCCCGGCTCAGGAGTGCGGGGCTGTATCACCACGGTGCGAATTCCTGACTCATTTTTGGGACCGGCTGTTAGCAGAGGCATCCTGATTTTATTTTTCCCTCGTTTTCCCAGAGGAGGAAAGCGTGCTTCTAGGGAGCCACGGAGCCGTGCCAGACACGGAGCCCGCCAGCCTATTTTTGGAGCCCCCTTCCAAGGAAGCAGCTGCGTTTGAGGATGGCATTTGCAGGGAGGAAACCTCCGCTAACCCACGTGTCACGTGTGACACGCCACAAAAAAAACGGGGCACGTGGGAAAAATCCAGGGCTGCTGGACTCCAGCGGCTGGGATGGATCCACGGCCAGGCTTGGGGTTGGCACAGAGCCACCCAAAA
>NW_021938814.1:320644-321807 GCF_001715985.3 Manacus vitellinus
TTCCACTGTAGGGTTTTCCTTCCAGCCCAGRAAACCCTCATGTGTGCCACGTTTGTTGTGCTGGCTCCTTACGACAAGAAGCATTTGGGTGCTTGCTCCATCCTGGTGTGCACTCTGCACTGACTCCATGCCGATCCCTTCCAGCCCTCATGGAGCTCCAGATCCCTCAGGCACCTTGCCCATCCCCGTGGGCATCAAAGTGGAGGCTCTCTCCTGTCATCTTCATGACAAACCACTGCCACGTGCCCCAGCTGCAGCCCCAGCGCCCACTGGGAATGGGGGAAAAATGGCAGTGGAAGGAAAAAGCTCTTGTGTGTGAATCCAGCTGGATCTGTTGGTCATTTCTCACGTTCTCCTGCCCCTGTGGCACGGGAAGAGCAGCTTGGGCCTGGCTTGTGCCACCTTATTACAACACCTGCTGATGGGGAACATGCACCTGCCTGCCCACAGCCCCGGTTTGACCAGACCTGTTTGTCTTTGGATTTGCATTCAGGGCTGGTGAGGGAGGTTTAGATCAGATATTGGGAAGAAGCTCTTCCCTGAGAGAGTGATGAGGCCCTGGCACAGGCTGTCCAGAGAAGCTGTGGCATCCCTGGAAGTTTTCAAGGACAGGTTGGACAGGGCTTGGAACAACCTGGTCTAGTGGGACCTGTCCCTGCCCATGGCAGGGGGTGGAACAAGATGAGCTTTAATGTCCCTTCCAACCAAAACACTTTGGGATTCCATGATTCTAACTCAGGAAAACCAGCACAAGCCTTGCTTTGGAGGGCAGGTGGAACAAGAGCAGCTCAAAATGCCAGCATGGGTGGCTGCTCCTCTGGGAAAGGGTTTGCCCCCATTCCTCCTGGATTATATTTAAGGGAGCCCTCTCTGCTGTGGGCCCCGTTGCCAGGTGTGGTGCTGCAGGTGATGGCCCAGCCGTGTGTGCCTTCCAGGCAGCACATCCTCCTGCACCTGGCAGAGTTTCACGGGGAATACCAGTGAAACAGGGATATTTCTTTCCTGGTGGTGAGTTTCAGCCTGAAAAGTTCCAGCTGACTCATCCTGACGGAGCTGCAGGTGGGAGGCTCAGCTGAAAGGGCAACCAGCAGCAGGTTTCCACCCTTCCTGCCCAAGACAAGGGACACCAGCTTTGGGTTAAACCCTTTTTCTTAAATTTTTTT
>NW_021938814.1:323336-325844 GCF_001715985.3 Manacus vitellinus
TGTGACCCTGTACGGTGGCTGTGTCCCCATGTCACCCTGCCACCACCGTGACCCCGTGCAGTGGCCATGTCCCTGTGTCACCCTGCCATGGCCCTACTCTGTGGCCATGTCCCACCTCATCCCGATGCCATACTCTACCATGCCACCTCGCTGTCCCACGTGGTTGCCCTGCCAGCTGTCAGAGGTGCCCCTTGGTGGGCACATCCCCCCGGTCCAGGTCAGTGCTCACCTGCAGCATGTGTTGTGCAAAGGCTGTGTGAGGGCTCTCCCCTGCACTTGAACATTGGGTGTAGACCAAGAGCAGCACCTGACAATTCCCTGCAGCCTCTCCATGGCATTCCTGGCCTGTTGCTGCCGGCATAAAGTGGGGCTGCTCAGAGCAAGGACCTGAAGGATGAGTGGGATTCAAGGAGCCCCCTGTGCCCTGGGGACCAGTGCCACCCTGCTCTGGCACCCCTTTTGCAACCTCTCCTCAGGATCTTGCAGCATGCCCTGGGGCAGAGAATGGACTAGAGGCTCTTCTGCAGGAGGGGTGGTGACCCAGGGACTGAGCTGTGCCTGGCTACCCATCAGAAACCTCTGCCCTAAATCCCCCAGTGCCCAGACTGGTTTCCCCATCACCTGGCACCATGAGCCCACGAGGGACGTTGATGCCGAGAAAGCTGCAGCTCTTGGCTTTCCTTTCCCTCTTGGAGGCTGGGGCTGTGTCTTCCTGCTGCAGAGGGCAGCTGGATGTGTCTCCAGCCCCTTTGGAGCAGGACACTGTCAAGGCGGACACACTCCCCCACCCTGTGCTGGTGGCACCTGGGGACATCGCCCTGTGGGCTATGGGCTCTCCAAGCTCTTTCCCACCTTCCCTCTGTGTCCCTGGAGTATTGCAGAAGCTCTTAGTGCTAAGTTTGGGGACACATTTGTGACTGTGTCTCACCAGCCAGGACTTGGGGTGTTGCCACAGAGTATCAGTTGCTCCTTATTGCCTGTTTGGTTTGCAGCTCCCAGCCCTGGCACAGTCCCTGCCCTTCCTGCCTGCCGGCATCCCGTGGGAAGCTGCCTTTCCTGCCTCCCGGCGTCCTGTGGGAGGGTGTGGGGGATGGAATCGTGGCTTTATCACACGGTGTCACGGCGGGGCTGCTCCAACACCTCGACTCCATCCCCAAAAGCCAAAGACAGTGCTGGTGTGGGGATCCAGTTCCCAATCCCAGGGGGACACAAACAGCATCCTCAGACCCTCGTGGGGAAAAGCTGCTGTACCCAACCATCACGGCTGGGATTGGGAATGGGGAGCCTGCTCTGCTGCACCCCAAATCCCTTAGGATGGGAGGGGATGTGCTCAGAAGGTGCCTCCCTTGCAGGGGCCGACGTTCCTGGCTCCCCTGCCTGGGGACCCTCCTGGGGACCCTCCTCCTGGGAATGCTCCTCATCTACATCTCCGTGCCCTTCCTCATCCGCCTCTTCCCCAGCGTGCTCACCAAATTTGTCTACCTGAACTTCCGTGAGTACCCTGGGGCTGTCCCAGCCGGGAGAACCCTCACAGGGACTCAGCTGGGTGGGTGGGGAGCCCCCAGAACATGGGTGGGACCACACCCGCTGCCTGAGTGGCACCAGGACAGCACCCACCCGACTCCCCCTGGGCCGTGGGCTTGCAGAGGAGGCACTGAGAGACCTTTCCCTGTGTTTTGCAAGCTCTAATAATGTGGTGCTGCCGACCCTGTTTACTGCATGAAGTTACAACATGCCTGGGCACGCACAACATCAGCGGGGCTGGGAATCCGGGATAGGAGGACGTGGCAGAGGGCTGAGCTCGTCTACCCGAGCGTGGCCTTAAATAGTTTAAAAACCATAACGTGTTGATTTGGGGAAAAAAAAAAATAAAAGCATAAAAGCAACTGGCCATGAGGTGTGATGGCTGTGATTTCTCCGTCAGTGGCCTTCCCCTTCTTCGCGGACTTTCGGCGGCCGGAGCTGCTGGTGAACAACACCATCAGCCTGCACCTCACCACCGAGCCGGGCGTCACCGTTGGCATCTGGTGAGTGGGACATCCTCGGCGTCCTGCGTGGGCACAGCACTGTCCTGGCTCAGCCAGGTGGAATCCCCCCGGGGTGACCCTGCTGTGCCCCTCAGGCACACGGTGCCGGGCAGCAGAGCGGCCGAGGCGCGGGGCCAGGACCGGCGCTGGTACGAGGAGGCACTTGCTGATGCTCACCCCGTGATCATCTACCTGCACGGCAATGGAGGCACCAGGTGAGTGCCTATGGGTGCTGCTGCAGGGCCAGGACCAGGGGAGGATGGGTGCAGGGGCTGCTCTCGGGTGAGAACCAGCAAACTCGGTGCAGCAGCTGGCAGTGCTGCAGGGCTGGGGCTGCTGCGGTGGGTTCTGAACTGTCAGTCATAAAAAGTCCCTGAAAGATAAAGGGGATAAAAACTCAGCCACCCCAGAGCATCCAGCTCTCCCCTCCTGGGAAAAGGTCACCCTGGTTCCTCACCTGCACTGGTGCTGGAGGGGAGGG
>NW_021938814.1:326544-340711 GCF_001715985.3 Manacus vitellinus
AAGCCAAACTGAGCCAGGAAGGGGGAAGTCTGAGGGTGCTGTGCACCCTGCCAGGGTGTCATGGCTGCTCCCCCTCACTGTCACCTCCCCTGTCACAGGATTGCCACAAATGCAGCAAGGAAACTGCAGGAGGAGCGAGGTAAGGGCCAGCATGGCTGGGTTGGGTTGTCCCCACGTGGTGTCCCCCTGGGGCTCTGCACAGCCTTGGCCAGATTTTGGGGGCCACAGAGGAGATGGGGAGCCCTGTCACTCTCTGCTTTAGCATCAGGCTTGGCCCCTGTGGTGGAGACAAGTGGCCATCCTTGTCCTCCTTAGTGGGATGGGGACATCTTGGCCCCACAGCTGCTGCCTGGGAGGGGAGTGTGGCAGCAGTCTGGGGAGGGGGGACAGCCCCCCCAGTGCTCCCACCCTGTTTTGCTCTCAGGGGTCCAGGTTGATGCCGTTGTCCTGGAGTCTCCCTACACCAACATCCGAGAGGCAGCTGCCCACATCCCCATCACCAAGGTGAGTCTGGGGGGTCACCCAGCAGTGACAGGGGGGTGGGTTCTGCCTGTTGGGTCCCCAGTTGGTGACAGGCTCTGCCTGTGGGGTCCCCCAGCAGTGTCAGCCCCAGCTACCTGGGTCTCCCCCCCTCACACTTGAACCCAAGCCATGGCTTAGCACCCCCCAAATTCTCTCCCTGGCAGATCTACCGCCAGTTCCCGGGTTTTGGGTACCTCATCCTGGACTCGCTGGCTCGGGCTGACATGTTCTTCCAGAGCGATGAGAAGTGAGTTCCCAGTGGGAAGGGGTGCAGCCATTTCCAGGGCACTGCCGGGATAATTCCGGGACCACCTGGCTGAGGAGAGGTGTCATGTCACCCCATGAAATGCCTGCACTCCTCTGTGTTTACCCAGCTTACTCATGCCTCAAAAGTGCCTTTTTATTTGCATGACTTATTGGATATCAGTGTGATTATTAAGCAAAGTCCACAAGCCACCATCCCTGTTTTCGGGCACTACCCACTCGCGTCCCACCCGCAGCCCATGCCAGAGAGATTTATGGGTGCTTTTGAAACCAGAGACCTGCTAATTGGGTTCAAGGTGATTAAGGTGCTCGGTGCTGCCATGCCAGGGCAGGCAGCGTGGGTATCACCCACATAGGCACGCCAGGGCACCCGGTGTAGGTGCCACTGGTGGGTTGGGATGGCTCTGAGGGGCAGTGCCAGGGGGTTCAGGGTGCTGTGGGAGTTTTAGCAGGGGCTGGTGAGGCTCCTGTGGGTCTGTTGGCTCTGGGGCGAGTCCTCAGCCCTGTGCTTGCTGCCCACAGCGTGAAGGTGCTGGCCTGTCCCCTCCTCATCTTGCATGCAGAAGATGATGGTGTTGTGCCTCCACACCTGGGACGCAAGGTGGGGACCTGCCATCTGGGCTGTCACGGGGGGGGGACACCATTCCAGCCTGGCTTTGGAGGGATGAAGTGGCCAGAGAGGGGGTGGCCACCCCCAGGGTGCCAGGAGCAGGTTTGGGGTCCCACTAACCACAATCCCTCCCCACCCCAGCTCTATGAGACAGCTCGCAGCGCCTACAAGGACAAAACCAAAGTGAAGTTCATTACCTTTCCCGAAAAGTTGGGCTTGGGCCACGACTACATCTCGTCCAACCCGGAGCTGCCAGCCCTGGTGAAGTAAGTGCTGCTCCACAGAAATGGGGGGGGCACAGGATGAGCCTTGGCTTCTTCTCCCGCTGGTGCCTTCTCTCCTGCTGCAACCACACAGGTGTCTTCCCCCTGCTCCTTCCCCTCCCCACGGTGTTTGCTGGAATCACTTTTTGAGTTTCAGTCACTCCTCACTGCCCTCAGCCTGGGTGTCGTGGAGAAGTCGCCCTGGGGACACCAGCTCCTCTTTGCCCTGGGTGCAGAGATGCTCCAAGCCCAGCTCAGCCCCACATCCAGGGATCACAAATCAGGCTCTGACGCAGCACAGGAGGGTCAGTGACACAGTGTAAGATTTATTACATCTTGTTGCAGAGACTTTTTGAACATGAAGTGACGCCAACTGCTGCGTGCAGCGACCACGCACTCCCTCCATCCCCCTCCAGGACCCCCACATGGCACTGAGCTTACTGCTGTAAGTAATAAAAACTACTGAAAAACCTTTTAATTCGCCCCCTGCCTCGAGGATGCTGCAGGTGACTCGAGGGATGGAGACACTGGTGTGGTCTGGGTCACCAGAGCTGTGAGTGGGAGGATCCCATGGATCAGGGGTGGGGGTACACGAGCCTGACTTCAAACACCCTTCAACCCCCTGGCACTGGTGCCTCAGGGCTGGCAAGGGCTGCACCCCCATATTTTGCTTCAGCAGCGCCTGCAAGGGCCCAGCCAGCTGTGTCCAGCTGTGTCCAGCTGTGTCCAGCTGTGCTGCCCACCCCATCCCTGGCTGTTAACGTCGGTGGAAGCAAGCCCAGTCCCTAATTTTAGGCTTCAGCAAACAGCCCCTTGGACTCCAATGGCACTTTTTTATTTTTAGCACCTAATGCAAGCAGAACAGGGCGACGTGGTTTTTTCCGCTTTCCCACACGACACTTGACGTTATAAAAATCCCGCCCCTTTCCCGGTTCCCGCTCCGTAGGAAAGCCAGCAGCAGCGACACACAGACTAAGACAGCAGAGAATTTTACAGCGCACGTGCTCCCGTCCCCTGGCTCCGGCCCCTGGCTCCGGGGGGTCCCTACGCCGCTGTGCCGTTGGGGGTCTTGTCCTGGGCCGCGTCCCGGGGCTCGTTGGGCGGTGGGATCTTCAGGTCGGAGGGCTCCACGTGCCAGATGTCCCGGGCGTACTCCTTGATGGTGCGGTCGCTGGAAAACTTGCCGGCCGCCGCGATGTTCCTGATGACCATCTTGGTCCAGGCCTTGGAGTTCTGCAAGGAGAGCGGCGGGACTTGTTGGCCCCCAGGCTGGGGACAATGTGGCTTGTTGGCCAAGGGTGGCTTTCAGCCAGCAGCACAGGATCCCATCTCCATGCACAGCCCCACCAGACCCCTTCTCTGGGATGTTGTGTCCCAGCACACGTCCTGCCTTGTCTCCGGGCTGGCACTCACCAGGTACAGCTCGCTGACCTTCTCCTGGCACTTCACATAAGCCTCGTAGTCTGCGAAGACTTTAAACCTGGAGCAGTGAAGAGAAGAGGAGTCAGGGGCACGAGGAAAGGGAAGGTGGGAGCATGGTATGGTGCCTCATCTGGGGCTTCCTCTGACACAAATCCTCCAGCCAAATTCCCCCTCCCCAGGCCCTGTTGGTACAGAACCCCGGATGCCCTGGGAGGGCACCCAGGGAAAAGATTTCTCCGATCCTGATGCCCATGGCTGCTCAGTGCTTTGGCCAGGAAAGCCCTTGAAATACCCAAAATTATCTGGAGGGGCTGGGCACCCAAAGGTGTTATTGCAGCAAGCACGAAGGGCCATCCCTGCAGAGCCTGTGCCTGGGGAGCACCGTCCACGTGCAGTGCGGCCCCACCACCCTGATGTGGTCATCAGGGCCAGAAAAGGGATGGCTGCTGCAGGGGAGAGACCCAGCCCAGGGGGTGGCAGGATGGCACCCCAGGCCTCACCGGTCGTGGTGGAAGAGCATGTTGATGACGTCGTCGAAGAGGTTGGGCTCGTTGGGGGAGAAGAAGCCACTCTTAATCTGGTCCACGGCTTGTTTCAGCTCAGGGAGCCGGTCGTAGTAGAGCTGGGCGTCGTACCTGGAGGGAAGGGGTGACATGAGATGGTGCAGCCCCAGCTGCCCGTGGTGACACCCCTGTGGCGTCCCCAGCCCTCACCCTTTCTTGTCCAGCTCCGTGACGTCCTCCACCCTCATGCCAAAGATGAACAGGTTTTCCTCCCCGGCCTCCTCGGCCATTTCCACGTTGGCCCCGTCCATGGTGCCGATGGTCAGGGCCCCGTTCAGCATGAACTTCATGTTCCCCGTGCCCGAGGCCTCGGTGCCCGCTGTGGAGATCTGCTCCGACAGGTCGGTCGCGGGGATCACTGCCAACAGAACACGGGGACACGAGGGGCTCGTGGGGACCAGCTCCGAGTTTGTATCACGGCAAAGGATGTTGGATCTGCTGCCTGGCAGTGACGGAGCCATGGGCTGGTGGAGGGACATCCCCTCCCCAGAATGTGCCCAGGGTACCTTTCTCTGCCAAGGAGACCCTGTAGTTCTCCAGGAAGATGACCTTCAGCTTGCTCCCCACCATGGGGTCGTTGTTCACCACCTGAGCCACGGCGTTAATGAGCTTGATGATCATTTTGGCCATGTGGTATCCTGGGGCAGCCTAAGGAGAGAAGCCACAGGTGAGCCACGAGGGCTGGTGGCAGGGGCAGGTGAGGCACACCCAGCTCCCCCATATCCAGGGAAGAACCTGCTCAGCCCTGCTCCCATCATCCGTATCCAACACGTGTTGCACAACCATGTTTTTGGGGACTTCCATGACCACAGGCAGCATATGGTTGTCCCAGCCTCCCCCCGCCCAGATCTGGTGCCTTGTTTGGGTTGAAGCTAACCAGGATACTCCAGCACTTCCTGGAGAACTCCAGGGACATAGAATGATGGAATTGTTTAAGTTGAAAAAGCCCTCTTAAGATTGTCAAGTCCAACCATTCCCCCACGACTGCCAAGGCCACCACTGACCCATGTCCCCAAGTGCCACATCCACATGTCCTTTAAATCCCTCCAGGGACAGGGACTCCACCACTTTCCTGGGCAGCCTGTTCCAATGCCTGACCATCCTTTTGGTGAAGGAATTTTTCCCAATATCCAATCTAAACCTCCCCTGGTGCAACTTGAGGCTGTTTCCTCTGTCATGTCACTTGCTACCTGGGAGAAGAGACCAACCCCCACCTGGCTTCACCCTCCTGGCAGGTAGATGTAGAGGCACAGCCCCATGAGGCATCTGAACCCACACCCCCCAGGGTACTTTCAAGGACTTCCATCAAAATGTCTTAAAAACTCCTGAGCCAACTCACCTTGCCCCCAATGATCACCGTCCTCGGCACAAACAGCTTCGCAGGATCCCTCCTGATTCCTGGAGGGAAGAGCAGCGCGGTGTCACCGGGGAACGGGGGACACAGGGATGCTGGTGCACCCCTGGGGACAGCCCGTGCCCCGGTGCCTTACGGTTGTACATGGTGATGATGTGCAGGCAGTTCATCAGCTGCCGCTTGTACTCGTGGATCCTCTTCACGTGCACGTCGAACATGGAGGAAGGGTTGATCTTCACCTTGTACTCCTTCTCCAGGTACAGCGCGAACTTCACCTTGTTCTCCTGGCCGAGGGCAGGGAGTGTCTCAGCCCCTGGTCTCTGCCCCCCCGCCCGGCCTGTGCCACCCCCTGCCCTCACCCCTCACCTGCTTCACTTTGGCCACCTCCCGGATGAACAGGTCGTCGTCCACGAACTCGTGCAGCTTGGTCAGCTGGCTCAGGTCCCTCACATAGTCCTCCCCGATTTTCTGCAACGGGAGCACAGGCATGTGCTGATGGCGGGATGGTTTGGGTTGGAAGGGATCTTAAAGATCATCTCGTTCCACCTCCCTGCCATGGGCAGGGACACCTTCCACTATCCCGGGTTGCGCCAAACCCTGTCCAGCCTGGCCTGGAACACTTCCAGGGATGGGGCAGCCACAGCTTCTCTGGGCAACCTGTGCCAGGGCCTCACCACCCTCACAGCCAGCAATTTCTTCCTAATATTCTATCTAACCCTGCCCTCTGGCAGTGGGAAGCCATTCCCCCTTGTCCTGGCACTTCAGGCCCTGGTCTAAAGTCCCTCTGCAGCTCTTCTGGAGCTCCTTTGGGCACTGAAAGGTCTCCCTGGAGCCTTCTCCAGGCTGAACACTCCCAGCTTTCCCAGCCTGGCTCCAGAGCAGAGGTGCTCCATCCCTCTAATCCTCTTTGTGGCCTCCTCTGGACTTACTCCAGCAGCTCCACATCCGTATTATGCTGGTGCTCCAGAGCTGGAGGCGGCACTGCAGGTGGGGTCTCACCAGGGCAGAGCAGAGGGGGAGAACCCCCTTTCCTCAACCGTCGCCCCCTCAACCCTCAACCATTCAGAAGATGTAAATGGTTTAGAAGGTGCAAATGTCGGATGTTCTCATGGCATCCCCAGGGTCCCTGGGGTCAGGATGGAAGGGTCAGGGGGCCCAGGGTGTTCCCCCCACACCGTTACCTCCGCGATGAGCTCCGCCAGCCCCGGGTTGCAGAGCAGGAGCCAACGCCGGGGGGTGATCCCGTTGGTCTTGTTCTGAAACTTCTCCGGCTCCAGCTCTGCGAAGTCCTCGAAGCTGCGAGGACGAGGAGGGCACAGCTTCAGCCTCGCCCACCTGGCACCACCACCACCACCACCACCACCTCCAAGGCCTCCCTCCCCGTGCTTACACTTGAGTCTTGACGATCTCGGAGTGGATCTTGGCCACGCCGTTGACGGCGTGGGAGCCCACGATGCAGAGATGGGCCATGTTGATCCTCTTGCTGCCCCCCTCCTCGATCAGGGACATCCTCCGCAGCCGCTCCACGTCGTCAGGGAAGAGGGATGCGATGTGCTGCCGGTGGAGCCAGAGAGGTGGTGAGCGGTGGTGGCACTGAGGGATGTCCCACCCCATGGCTCACAAGGAGGGGACCGTGGCAATATCTCCAGTCCACTGGGGTGGTGGCTTTTACTCTGTGGTGACGGTGCAAACCCCCTTCAAAGGATGCAATTCCCCAGCACGGGTGTCTCTGGACAGAAGGACCCCCAAAAATCCCCCCACAGATGGGTTTTGGGGCACCACATTTGGCCAGTGAGGGCATTTTGTCAAAAGCCTCGTGCTGCCAGACCAGGAGGTCAAACCACCATCTCCTCTACACTTCCAACCTCATCCTTTCCCAGGAAGAATTTAGCATTTAGGAAGCAAAGAAATGCCAACAGGGGGGTCCCTGGAGCAATGGGTGAAGCCTCTAAACAGCCACTAGCTGCAGGATGGCAATATGCTGGTGGGAAAGTACTTTTCTCTGCACCAACCTCCCAAAACAGCAGCTGGAATCACCCGCCCACACCCCCAACATCATCAGTTTGTGTATCCCCCTCATCCCGACACTATATCCCTGTCCCCCTCTCCGGAGCGTGCTCCTGCACAGCCCCCAGGCACTCACGTCCAGGTGCCTCTGGTTGATCTCATAGATGATCTGCAGGTGCCTGGGGAGCAGCTTCTCCACCAGGTCCACGGGCCAGCGCTCCAGGGCCTCGGGAAGCACCGTGTGGTTGGTGTAGGCGAAGGTCCTTTTGGTGAGGTCCCAGGCCTGGTGTGGGGAGAGCCGGCGCTCAGCACCACCCACCCGTGGTCCCCCCACCATCATGGCCCAGCCAGCTCCTCCCAGTGCACACCAGTTAAACCCAACCCCACTGCTCCACATCCCACCCAGCAGCCACAAAACGGGTTCCCCAGCTCCTCCGCCGCTGGCGGGTGGGTGCGAGTGGAGGAGACCCAAGAGCCAGGTGGGGTCTCCCGACCTTATCCCACGGCAGCTTCTCGATGTCCACGAAAATCCTCATCAGCTCAGGGATGGCCATGGCGGGGTGTGTGTCGTTCAGCTGGATGGCAACCTGGAAAAGCAGGGTGGGGACACGTGGGGGACACCGGGCATCCCACTGGGCGCGGGCAGCCACGGAGGGTCCAAACACCCCTCCAGCATCTGGGAGGTGTTGGGACAAGCTCCAAGGCACATGTCAGAGCAACCCTGGCTTGTACCTGGTCGGGGAAGGAGTCAAACACAGTTCGGACGGTGTCCGTGCTCCCGAATTTGGACGCTTTGAAGCGGCGGATGATGTCCTGGAGGGTGGCAGCCACCACAAAGTACTCCTGCTTCAGCCTCAGCTCCTTCCCCTCAAAGAACTGTGGGCAGAGGAGCAGGGAACTGCAGGATTCCCACAGGATTCACTGCGCCTCCCGGTGCTCCCTGTGGCCAGGAACCCACGCTGGGGTCTGAGCACCAGCACCAGCTTCCCCCAGCACCAGCTCTAATCCCAACATCATCTTGCTTCCCAGACTTAACCTGGTGCAAACAGATTAAATCCCTGGCAAGCATCACCCAAACCTGTTCCCCTGGTTTGAACATTTTGGCTGCTAGGAAAGGTAGTGGGACAATGGGAAGGGAAGCCATAGGAGCTGTGACAGACAGGAGCTATTTCTAGGACAAGAATTAAACCACGTTTCATGCAGCACAAAACATCATCCCGCTGGTCTGCAAAAGAGATGCTGCAGGAGACAACCTCACCACTGGAGCTGTGGTGCCCCTGGCCCTCCCCAGGATTTAATAGGAAAAAAAAAATCCATCAGGACCAGCCCCAAACAGGCTGCAGAGCAAGGAGAGCCACCTTCAACTTCTTCCCCTGCTCCACAGCTCGGTTTGTGGCTGGGAAGGGCTGTACATCCCCATCACGCCTCCATCACGTGCCAGCGTGCAGCATGGCAAGAACAAAAGAGTTAGGGTGCAAAGGGCAATTTGAGGCACAACCTCTGGTCCCAGGGCTGCAAAGGACCATCAGGGAAAGACCATCAGCATTCAGCAGTTTGCCTTCATGTTGTGTTTTGAGACTCAAGGAATGTTTCTGCAGCAGGACTTGCTCGTCCCCACTCCCTCCCGGCCAATCTGTGCTCAGGGAAAGACTCATCCTGGTGAGAAGCAGCAATCCCCGTCCAAGCAGCTCGAAACACAACAAAAAGCATCTCTGCAGTGTCCTGGAGAGAGGGGCTGCTCCACTTCCCTCTCTGTCTGTGTGCTCTTTAGCCATCCTGAAAACAGGGACCCCTTCCCCTAAAACAGAGACCCCCCCGTCCCGCATCGTGACTCACGTTGTCGTTGGGATAGAGGACACGGGAGATGTTCTCTGCCAGGTTTCTGTCCAGCACGGCCTGGATGTAGTCTCCAACGTTGACTGGGGAAGGAACAGAGGGATCAGGTGGGCATGGGACCCCCTCACCTGGCCCCATCCCCCCGGCACCCCACCAGCACCCACTTACAGTCGCGCAGGTTGAAGTCGTTGGGGGCCCGGGCCGACCACAGGCGCATGGTGTTGACGGTGTTGTTCATGTACCCGGGCACGGGGGTGTCGTAGGGCAGTGCCAGCACCACCTAGGACAGTGTCAGGGCAGCTGGAGTTAGGCTGGGATCCCTCCATGTTCCTCCTGGAGCCCTCCCATCCCACAGACCCAGGGTGGAGCTCAGGGTTGTGTCCGCCTTCGTGGGGTCACGTGTGTGCGGACACGCTTTGTACCCCCAGGGACACCCCAGCTTGCCTGGTTCTAGTGGAAGGTGTCCCCATGGCAGGGGGTGGAATGAGATGAGCTTTAAGGTCCCTTCCAACCCAAATTATTCTGGGATTCTCCTACTATCCAAGTGGAAGCCTGGGCATGCTTCTAATCCAATCTAAACCTGCCCTCTGGCAGTGGGAAGCCATTCCCCCTTGTCCTGGCACTCCATCCCTTGTCCAAAGTCCCTCTCCAGCTCTCTTGGAGCCCCTTTAGGCACTGGAAGGGGCTCTAAGGTCTCCCTGGAGCCTTTTCTTCTCCAAGCTGAACACCCCCAGCTCTCCCAGCCTGGCTCCAGAGCAGAGGTGTTCCAGCACTTGGAACATCTCCGTGTCCTTCTCTGACTTGCTCCAGCAGCTCCACATCCTTCTTGTTCTGGGAACTCCAGAGCTGGATGCAGGTAGGAAGTGACCTTAAACATCATCTTGTTCCACCCCCTATCACGGGCAGGGACACCTTCCACTGGACCAGGTTGCTCCAAGCCCTGTCCAACCCGGCTTTGAACACTTCCAGGGACGGGGAGGTTGGCTGCAGATGAGGAGCAGCCAAACCTGCGCCCATCCCTATATCCATGGAAGGGCTGTTCCCTGCTCTCCGGCCCCAGCCCGTACCTGGGTGTCGATCCACTTGGCGCCGGTGTCCGAGTGCTCCACGCGGCCGTAGAAGTGCACGGGCAGCATGTACTCGGGACGGGCCTTCTCCCAGGGATTGCCGTGCCGGAGCCAGTCGTCGGCTTCCTCCACCTGATGGAGGGAGCAGGAGCAGTGACAGGGCCACCCAGCCCCAGGAATCTCTCCCCAGCTGGAGGATGGCTGGGAAAGGCTCTGTCTGCTCGCGGCAAAAGGGGGATGATACTTGGGAGTCTGCCCGCCCTCAACCTTGATTTTGGCACCACCTGGAGGCAGGGATCTACCCCAGCCAACCCTGAACCCCGTTTCTCCCTGCGGGAGGGGTGAGGGATGGGGGAAAAAACCAACATTTCTCTTAGTGCATTGCTAATGTTGCATTTCCAAACCAGCCTCTTCCAGCCTTGCTCCGTGAGGAGCAGGGACACAACTGCTCCATCCTCACCTGCTCCACGGAGCAGCTCTTGGGGTGGCCCCGAGCAGGGCACGCTGTGGATGGGGACAAAGGAGGGATGCCCTGTGCTTGCACCAGTTTAAGAAGCTAAACTTGTTCAGGAAAGCATCTGACAAGCTTTAAATATCACAGCAGCAGCCTCCAAGCTCAGGGAGAGTGTCTGTGCAGCCTGAGCTAAGGGGAACTTGAGTTTGGGGCTCCGGCTGTGCCGTGGGCCAGCGAGGGCCACACCTCCATCCGTACCTGCCACCCATCCCGGATCTTCTGGTTGAAGATGCCGTACTCGTAGCGGATGCCGTAGCCATAGGCTGCCAGCCCCAGCGTGGCCATGGAGTCCAGGAAGCAGGCTGACAGGGAGAGAGGGAGCAGTGAGCCGGGATTCCCCAGGAGCCCTGGGAGACAGCGGATCCTTCTCCCCGGGGACAGGCGATGGCCACGAGCAGCAGCCCCGCAGGGACACGAGGCAGGGCCAGCCCCTCTCACTCCACACACTGGAGAGGCTGGAGCAACAAACCCCCCAGGATTAGGTGCTCCCTGTGGTGGATGCAAAGCCCCCAGGGATGTGTCCCACTCACCAGCCAGCCTGCCGAGACCCCCGTTGCCGAGACCGGCATCCTCCTCGATTTCCTCCAGCTCTTCCATGTCCAGGCCGAGCTACAGACAAGGAGGAGACAAGTTGGAGACTCCCAGGGTGCCCAGCCCCGTGGAGGGGAGGCACTCTTGGCACACACTCCTTTGCAGGTGGGCTCCAGGAGGGGTGGAAAGGCACCCAGTCCCACTAGACCCACCCCTGGGACACTGTGATTTGCATCCAAAGAAGCCCCTCTCCCCCTTGGCTGCAGCTCCACACCATGGCAGGGACCAGCTTTGGTGTTTAAAGTCACTCCACCAGCCTTTACAAGGGACACACACACCCATGACCTCTCTGAGGGCAAAGTTCTGGGCGTGGGAGACACCCAGCTGTGACCGGGGTGCTGCTCTTGGGATCCCAGACATTCCCAAGGGCTCTGAGGGCTTATTCCCAGGCCTGTTCCCTCTCTCCCTGGCTGCAGTCCCACAGGGGCAGGCACCAGGTTCCTGCTCCCCCAGCATCCCCATCCCTTGGGCCAGTCACCCAGATGCCATATCCTCATTCCCACGGCACCTTCATCCCTTGGGGAAGGCACCTGGATGCCTGGTTCTTCCTCCTCCAGCATCCCTATCCCCTAGGGAAGGCACCTGGATGCCTGGTTCCTGCTCCCCCAGCACCCCAATCCCCTGGGGAAGGCACCCAGGTGCCCATCCTCCTGACTCCAGGCATCACCCTTTAAGGTGAGAAGAACCTACACCACTTTTTGAGGGAAATTTAAATTTTCCAGCCTGGGATCCTGTGGAAGGAAGAGGTTTTGCCTATGCAAAAACTCCTCGGGGAGCTCAGCTAAGCCCCCTTTTCCCATGGAAACCCTTGGCTCTGACGTCCCACGGTCACAGCAAGTGGATAAAAATTAGAAAAAAAGCCCTAAAAATAAGTTCCTCTCCTTTGAACATGTTCCTGCTCTTGTGCAACCACCCTGGCCATGTCTGGCAGTGCTGAGCACAGAAGGTGACAGTGTGGGGAGGAAAGGAGCCACCCAAAAACCTCAGATAACCCCACTGCCACCAGGTGCCAGTGCCCAGCTGGGGTTGAGTAGGCCAAGGTTTTATTCCTCCCTGCCACTGATTATTGGTATTAACGGCCTCATCCATAGAACCACCAGTTCCCTTCCAGTTTATGGGCTGGAAATGGGATCCTGCTGGTTCCTGCTGGGCTGGGCAGCTCCAGGCCTTTCAAGAGCAGGTCTTGGAGCAGCATTTCCTGCAGCTCAAGGAGCGGTTTTTTGCAGCCAGTGTGGCAAAACACGGACATTCCCAGGAGCTGGAGAGCACAGAGCCCTCCTTGTCCCAGTCCTCATCCCCACCTGGGATGCTCACCTGGTACACGGCCTCATCGCAGGCGTTCTGCAGCCCCAGGTTAATCATGGTGTTCTGCAGCGTCCGCCCCATGTAGAACTCCAGGGAGAGGTAGTAAATCCTCTGGAAGAGAAAACCACCCCCTGGTCACCTCCCCTGGAGGGCTAGAGGAGGCTCCCCAGGACCCCAAAGCTGTTTACTAGGTGATATCTCACCAAGAACTCTCAACAGAGCAGGGTGGTTTGCACCAGGAAATTGAGGGCTGCGGCTCCTGTGCAGCCCCTGCCCTGTTCTCCTGCTGTTTCCCAAGCCGGGAAGAGCCAGTTTTATCTGGACAAGCCCTGCTGCCCTGTCCCAGAGCAGGGACAGCTCCGGGATGGCCACCCCACACGCCCGCCGGCGGCCGCGGCGGCACAAAGTTAAACTTTAAAAGGGGAGACGTTTCCTCCCGTGACCCTGGAGCTGCAAAGCAACCGGAAAACCACGGGAGGCGCCGGGGCCAGGCGGTGGCTGTAGGGACACTGTGAGGACACCGCGGGGACACCGTGGGGACACGGCCTTCCTCTGCCCTTCCCGGGGGTTGGGAGCACGGGATGCTCCCGCTGACACCGCGGGCTAACAGGACGCGGCCGCTCCGGCCTTGCGTTAAGCCGTCCCCTGGCGTCAGCACCGGCAGGTTTTAAGGAAGGATTTAGGCTGGAGGAAGTCGCTGACTCGACAGGTTCCCTTCCCCAGGACCTGCGCGGAGTCGGGCTGGGAATGGAGACGGGACAGAACCCCGGAATCACGGAATGGTTCGGGTGGCGAGGGATCTTAAAGATCATCTTGTTCCAACCCTCCCGCCACGGGCAGGGCGTGCAGGGCAGGATCCTTGGGGATTTCTGGTTTGACCGCAGCAGAGCTGGGAGCAGTGACTCCAGGCGGGCAGCACGGCTCGCCTGCACGGAAGAGTCCCAAATCCAAGCCCTGGAAGAGGCTCCTTTTCCTCACCCCTACGCAACACGGGGGAGCTATCGGGGCTGGCACGGTCCCAGCGAGGTGTTGGCAGGGAGGAAATTGATGCCGACAGGGACATCCAGGTGTCAGGAGAGGGATTAGGGCTTAATCCCCGCGGGGCAGAGCCCGGAGCGAGCCAGCGGGACGAGCAGCAGCGCAGCAACTCCTGCACAAACCGGATCTCTCACGCTTGGGATCACTTGTGTTAAACAAGACCTGTTTGTGGTTGGCTTCGGGTGCCTTTAAGCCTTTCCAATAATTCCCCCGGGAAGGCTTTGGAGTTGGTTTTGGTAGACAGCACCCACGCCGGCGCCGCGGGACAACAAACGGCGTTCCCATGCCCTGCACCCCGCTCCCGGCCAAGCCGCGCTCTGTTTGTTTTGCAAAGCAAAGGACAGTGGCCTCGCTTGGTAAAGTCCAATCCCTCCGCTCGGAAAAGTTACCGGGAACAGCCCTGAATCCACGGAAAAAACCCGAGCCTCCCCGATCTCTTATATTCCAGCGCGGAAGGGAGGGTTCAAGCCCGCGGCGTTACGATGGATCCCACCCCAGCCATAACCCAGGACCCACCGCGGGGGGGTTCCCACCACACGGAGGGGTCCTCCCCCCTTCTCCCCCGCATCCCAGCGCTCCCACCTTGGGATCCTTCTCGTAGTAGTACTGCTGGGTGCGGATCCAGCGCCCCACCAGGTGGTCGCGCACGGTGTGGGCCAGGGCGAAGTAGTAGTCGCGTGGGGTGGCCACATTGCGGTCCTTGACCAGGGTGAAGTGCAGGTGCCGGTTGAAGCCCCGCTTGAGCTCGGCCACGTTCTCGGCGCCCACGATGCCGCGGATGCTGATCTGCTTCCGCCGCTCCTGGTCCGAC
>NW_021938814.1:343606-350613 GCF_001715985.3 Manacus vitellinus
TCCCTTGGAAATGGCCCCCCCTTAGCATTTTGCCTCCATTTCAGTCTCCCTGGGGAGATGCTGCCCTGTATCCAGCCTTGGTCATTCCTCCCTCCTGTAGGATTCCATCCCTCCTTCCCCATATCCCTCATCCCTGCCGATGGGCTGCAGGTGGAGTGGGGAGCCCTGAGTGGCCCCATGTCACCAGGGCTGCGAGCTGCAACCTCCTCTCTCCCACTCGTCGCAGCTCAGCATCCACCTTGGGAATGGGGAATTGTCATGGCTTCTCATGAAGAAGGGATGTAGGAGTTTGCTCAGGAAAGGCTTAGGAAAAGGCTGGGCGGGATGTGGGGCTGCTGGATTTGGGATTCCTGGCTGTGCCTGGGTTAACTCCCCACACACGGGTGTAACACAGGGTTTGCAATGACCAGTTTCCCTCCTGGGGCATCTGCTGGATTTGGGATTCCTGGCTGTGCCTGGGTTAACTCCCCACACACGGGTGTAACACAGGGTTTGCAATGACCAGTCTCCCTCCTGGGGCATCTCCTGGTCACGGGGGGATAAATTAAATCTCCTGTCCTTGCTGCTTCATGGGTGCTGCTGCCTCACCAGCTGTGGAGATGGAGCTGCCATGCCAGGGAAGGGGACACAGTGGCATGAGACCTCCTCTGCCCTTTGGTCATCTCATGGTGCTGTCACAGCACTGGGTTCCAGAGAATCCCAGAATGGGTTGGGTTGGAAGGGACCTTAAGGACCATCTTGTTCCAACCCCCTGCCATGGGCAGGGCCACCTTCCACTATCCCAGGTTGCTCCAAGCCCTATCCAACATGGCTTTGAACGCTTCCAGGGATGGGGCATGCACACCTTCTCTGTGCCAGGGCCTCCCTACCCTCACAGGGAAGAATTCCTTCTTTAACTGGCTTCCATCCCCTTCCCTCCCATAGTCTGAGTTCTGCCCATTCCCTGCTGCTGCCTCCAGACAGGGACGGTGAGGGATGTCCACCAGGAGGGATGAGATGGGGACTGAGGCCTGGGGCTGTGGTGGCACAGAGATGCTCCAGGAAGCTCTGCCCTTCTCTCATAAAAGTCCTTTATTAGAACAGCAAACATGACACTTCTCGTCAGTACAGCGGCTGAGTGCAGCTACCATCGCGGCACGGGGGGACGACGTCTTACAATCACTGGGGGTCTAATAAGCACCATGAACATCCTAAAGAACGGGGGGAGAACGGCTGGAGAGGAGCCCCGGGTGAGCCGGCCACGGGGGCTCCTCAGGGATTCACCAAGGAGCTGCTCGGCGTTGTCCCGCAACACGGCTCTCCTGCAGCTGGGAGAAACTCCCTGGTGTGAGTCAACGAGATAGCACCCATCCAATAAATTAGGAAAACTTAATGCCAGAGCAACGAGGGAACGAATGGGACCGTCCTAGAGGAGGGCACACTGGTAGGGAATGGGCTATTTACACTTGTCTTTCTGCTGGGCCGGGATTCCCGTCGCATCCCAGCTGGCCCTGGAGGAAAGAGCTGTGGCTCTGTGGCCAGGCTGGGAACAGCCAGCCAGGCTGGGAACACTGGCACCTGCTGGGCAGTGATCCCACTGCCTGTCCTGGTGCCACCAGCCATGCCGGGAGCCGGCGAGGGACCGGAAAGCGAAGCGTGGGGACATGAGCATGCAGGTGCCCTCGGCTCGGGAATGGGGGCTGGCACCGGGCACGGCACCCACGACCTCCCGGTCCTCTCCTGCCTCTGAATTACCAGAAAGTCAAGTAGGGAGTGGAGGCTGCCGGGAACTGCTGCCGGCAGCAGGCGCAGGCAGGGCAGCGGGCGCGTATTCCTGAGTGCGTGGCAGGGCTGTGGCCACTCTCCTTCCTCCCCATCCCATCCCAACCCCATCCCCGGGCTCCCCGTCAGCCCCTCACTGCAGAATGGATTCTCCGGTGATCGGAAGGAAGGACACTATCAGTTCAATTTAAGGCTAGGCTTTATATGGCAAC
This sequence comes from Manacus vitellinus, assembly GCF_001715985.3. Taxonomy (NCBI): domain Eukaryota; kingdom Metazoa; phylum Chordata; class Aves; order Passeriformes; family Pipridae; genus Manacus; species Manacus vitellinus. The sequence continues at coordinate 345,580 of NW_021938814.1, forward strand.
TATAAAAAAATAAACACTAATCTCCAGAGAGCCGGGTGAGGGCTCTCCGGCCTATGGCTGTGGCGTGTGTGCTGGCACTGGGGTGTGGGGAGCCAGGGAAGAAACCTCCCTGTGGGTGCTTGGCGTCGACCCGAGGGCCTGCCAGCACCTGGAGCACCCGGGAATAGGGTGGCCACCCCTGCCCCACCGCTGCGCCCCAGGGGAACACGGGACAGAGTCGGGCGTTTTGGTAAGGACATGGAGACTGACTGGTAATCCAGGACCCACCTCTACACGTGACCGAGGGTGCTCTGCAAGAAAGGCCACAGGGGAAAGAAATATCCTGCAAAGTAACCGGGCTGGCAGGGGCGGAAGCTTTCCCGTGGTGGGGGTCCCTCTGTCCGGCCCCACGGAGCGGGGGGAGAGCGCTCTGCGGAACGAGACGGGACTGCCCCCCACCCAAAAACCCCAACTGAAATCAGTGAAACCAAACCTAAAAGCGGACACAGGAGAACAGCTCAGGCTACCTAAGTACTTCATCAGCCAGGAAGAGCTAAAGAGCGAAGCGCACACACACAGGACAGCGCGGAGGCCGGAGAGCGGAGACGGCCGAGAGCCGGGGCTTCCTTCCCGCTTTCCCTCCCCGTCTCCGGCCAGAGGCCGAGCAGGGATCTGGCAGCTGAGCAGGGCCCCGGTAGCTGAGCAGGGCCCCAGCGGCTGCGTGGTCAGCCTTGTCCTGCAGGAGGGAACAGGCTGGCTCCTCTCACCCCGAGAAGAGGCAGCCGGCTCCGGGAGCATCCTCACGGCATGGCCGAGCGCGAAGCGTAGAATTCGGGGACCGGCAGCCCGGTGTGCAGAGTCACCTGCAACGAGAGACATGTGGCTCAGCTGGGTCCCACCGTGCCTGGTGGGACAGCTCATGGGATGGCAGCAGGCATATCATCCCCGGGGAGGGCGGGGGCAGCACGCAGGGAAAGGCAGGATGTGGCCGGAGATGTGGGGAGCTCCTCCCGTCCCTCCGCACATCCTCTCTGCTGCAGGATGGGCTGGGGGTGTCCCCAAAACTGTGGTGGTGGCTTGTTCCTGACTTGCATGTGCTGCTGGAGCCCCCGTTGAACTGGGGCTGCTGGTACCAGGGGCCCCACACCCCAAATATTCCCAGTATTGTGACAGTTGGCTGCCAGAGAGGTGAGAGATGGCAGGAGCTGGGTCTTTGTGCAGATGGGATGGACAAGGGGGATGGAGGGGCCTGAAGGACAGCAAAGCCATTATGGGAGACCTTGGAGAAGCCCCTGAGCTGAGGGGGGATGGAGACAGTGGAGGAAACAGGGATAGTGGAGGGAATGGGGACAGTGGAGGAGATGAGGACAGAGGAGGGGATGCTGGTGGGAGAAAGGACCTTTGTGGTGGGGAAGCTGAGCAGTATCAGGGTGATGGGGCAGGGTGGAGGGGGATGCTGAAGTGAAGACTTTAATGGTCCCTCCCAACTCAAGCCGTCCTGGTTCCATGAAAATGGAAGTTAGGCACTTGTCTGGGCTTCATCCAGGGATGGGGAGGGATGCAGCAGAGACTGCAACGCTGGACAAAGGGAGAGGGAAGGAAGTAGTGGAGACCTGAGGTTCACTGGTCAGGGAAAAATCCTGGTCCATCAGGGATCCAGGCAGGCTCCGTGTGTATGGACTGACTGGGCAGGGGGCTGGGCCCTGGAAGTGCTCACACACACCAATGAGCAGCACAGGGGGAATTCAGTTCCCTCCACAAATGTCTTGATTTGGGAGGAAAGCACAATTCCTCCTTTTATTGCAGCAGCAGCATTTTGCCCTTCAGGTACAGATTTACAGAAAACTTTGTCTAAAATACAATGACTTTCTTCCTAATTAGAGTTGTTTTTAATTAGTCATACACCTCTGGAGAAGGATAATGAATGACTTGGGTTTACTGGCAGTCTTTTATCAGCATCCCATGGGATTTCTCTGTTGTCAGGGGATTTAAGCTCTGCCTTGCCCAGAGAACCCACAAAGCTGAGGGGCTCCAGAAATGCCTTGTCCCTTATGGCTGGGTAGAGGACTGAGGTAGGAATTAAACCCATCACACAGCAGGACATTTTTTACCACACCAAATTAATACAGTACCTCTAAAACCAGACAAGATGGGCTTCTCTGAAGTTTCCTAATTAAACATTTGTCAGCCCTTCTCCAAGCCAGGCAGAGTCCCTTGCCTGCAAGGCCCTTGGAGTGGGACACTGTGGCAGGGATGCTCCCAGGGTTTGGGATGGTTGTGACCCACCTCTGCCTCAGTGCTGCTGGAAAACTGTCACTGCCTTGGTGACAGCACAGTAAACCCTGTATCCTGATGGATATAATAGAGCAAGTCCTAATCCATGGATCCCTAGTTTGCAGAGGCCACTTGGTGCCTCTGCCCTTGCACAGAAGTGTTCATAGAATCTCAGAATGGTTTGAGATGGAAGGGATATTAAAGATCATCCAGTTCCAACTCCTGCCATGGGCAGGGAGACCTTCCACTAGCCCAGGTCGCTCCAAGCCCTGATCAACCTGGCCTGGAACACTTCCAGGGATCCAGGGGCAGCCACAGCTCCTGTGCCAGGGCCCCACCACCCTCCCAGCCAAGAATTTCTTCCCAATATCCCATTTAACTCTGCCCTCTTTCAGTGGGAAGCCATTCCTCCTTGTCCTGTCCCTCCAGGCCCTTGTCCAAAGTCCCTCTCCAGCTCTGACATCCACTGTAGAAGACAATGCCAAAATTCCTGACACCCTGAGATCATCCATTACGTGCAACGTGTCCTTGGATGTGCCTGGGCACTTGTGCAGGTTGGAGGTGAGGGCAGTGGTAGGGTGGATGTGCCAAAGCCAGGTTTGGTGAATGTGGAAGACTCCCACGGGGAGATGACAGCAGGGATGTGATCAGTGAGAAGAAAAAATGAAGGATGGAAATACCGGATCGGCCCAGGGAGCCACCGCTTGGTGATGTTCAGGAATGCTGAGAGCTTGGGAGAGAGGGAGAGAAGAGGGGTTTGAAATGCCTCAGGGGGAAATAGGCTTTAAAAGGTGCCCTTCTCCCTGGTGATGGTCTCATCTGGGTGCTGGGAGAGCTGTAAGAGCTGGTGAGGCTCTTGTAGGGTAGTATCACAACACAGTTATCAAACCCCATCAACCAGGAGGGGCTGGAGAATCCTAGTGCTCCAGCAGCCCTGATGGAGAAACCTGGAGCAAGGAGCCAGCAGGAGCTGTGGCTGCAGGAAGGCCTGTCCTGATTTTGAGGACTCACAGATGGTTTAGGGTCTAAGTTTAGCTCCTTCTGAGCTGTCCTTGTTGCACAAGAGCCCTCCTGCTCCCCAAAGTCCCACTGAACTCCCACTGCAGTGGCAGCAGCATGAGGGGGAGAGTGACAGCAAGTCCACCCCTGGGGATGCTGCAGGGAGCCCGTCCAAGCCCGTACCTGCACGTTCCTGTTGAGGCTGACGGCGGGGAAGAAGAGGCCCTCCAGGTTCTCGAAGGCGACGGGCCCTTGCTGGTCCTCGTTGATGGAGAACGTCAAAGTCCTCCTGGTCAGATCCAGCAGCACTCCCACCGTGGCACCTTTCGTTATCCCGCCCTCGGTTCTGTGGGGGAAGAGATCAGGGGTTTAATGCCCCCTGTGCTCCTGGCTCAGGGTTCAGGGCCTGGACCTCAAGGAGTGATGATGCCGAACGTCACCCAGGAGCCACGACCTGCTCCCATCCCAGCCATGCTCATGAATCCCTGGGCACCTCCTCCTCAATCCTCCCTGTTTTGTGATGTCCCCAAGGGCAAAGCGACCCTGAGAGCAGCCACGGCAATGCGGGAAACACATGGAACTGGGGAGCAAAGCTGCAGGGTCCACACCAAAACCTGCTGGTCCACAAGGGAACATCTCTTGAGGCTGCAGGAAGGTGACACCAGGCTCTCCCCAAGCCAAGTCCCCAGTCCTGCAGGGAACACGAGCAGTAGCTGCAGCACAGGGATCAAGGGAAATGTTGTTTTCTTATTGCAGGAGTTGCAAGTTGGGCGTTAACTGGGAAGGGGATGCTACATGGGACAAGTTAGCATGGAAAGAGAAGGGAAGGAATATTGGAGAAAGGCAGCACCAGGCAGGCAGGGACTGTCCCTGCTCAGGGCAAGGGCACATCCTCTCATAGAGGTGACGGGGACTGATGTCTCCCTTCCCACCTGTCGGTACCACTGGCAAAGCCACAGGCTCTTCCTTGGGCTGAGCTTGGGCTGTCGTCTCCCTGGAGGAAAGACCCTGTTCCAAACCACGTACCTGTTGGTGTGGGAGTTGTTGTGCATGAACCAGCTCCTGTTGTTGTCCACGTACATGGCCCAGGCCTTGTCGTCCTTGCCCAGCATGGCATCCTTCAGGACATCGATGCGTGCCACGCCGAAGGCCGGGTCGGGGTGGTTGTCGTACCGATCGATCGACAGCTCCCAGTAATGGAGCCCTTTGGAAAAGCCCGTTTTCCCCAGCACAACCCTGTCATCGTAGCTGTTGCAGGTGACAGTCAGGTTGTCGTTGGAAAAGATGATGTCGGCGTGGGCAGAGGAAGGATCGAAAGAGAACCAAGCCACTGGAACACACAGACAGCGCCGGGTTAGCGTGGCCGGGGCGCGGCCGCCGGAGCCGCGCGGGGCGGACACGGACATGCTGCATGCAGGGAATGACACGGAGCACGCAGGGAGCTGCACGGTGGAGGGGGCTGCTGGCTCACAGAGGGTAACTTCCATCGTGGAGGGGTGCCCTGAGCTCCTCTGGCTGCAGCTGCCAGTGTGGCTGAGGTTTTACGGCCAGGAGGAGTTTTGCTCTTGCTGGTCCATGTCTCCATCCCCTCCCTGTGTCTGTCTCAGCTCATGAGCCTGCAGGATCCTCGAGATCTCCTAAAATTTGGCCCTAGCAGGAGACATGAGATACCAGACAGGTCTCCAGGCTCTATCTAACATAGAATTATGGAATGGTTTGGGTTGGAAGGGACCTTAAAGCCCAGCTCCTTCCAACCCCCCACCATGGGCAGGGACACCTCCC
>NW_021938814.1:351066-351801 GCF_001715985.3 Manacus vitellinus
GGTGGTTTTCTCCGGCAGTCACCGAAACGCGAAGTGACACATCCACAAAACAACTCTGACGGCTGCGGGAGGGAACACGGCTTGAAAAATAAAGCACTCTGGTGAGACTGATTCACTGGTTTATTGGAGTTCCACAGGACAGGTCACATGCAACGCGGGCGCCCCCGGGGCCGCCACCCGACACAGCCCCCCCGGCCGTACCTGCCACCATTTTTTTAATGTCAACTGTGGTCATTCCCAGGGAAAGGCATGCGGGAGAGAAAACAGCACGTCAGGTCGGGTGAGGGAAGGAAGGAGAAACCGCTCCTGCTTGTCTGTGTCTCCAGCCAGAGCAGGGAACTTTCAGGGTTTTGCATCAGGGAGGGGCGAGGCGGCACAGAGATGGGCTCGGGCTGCGAGCTGGGGCAGGGTGGTTGGCACGGTGATGAAGGAATCCCATGGGGATGGGGACTCCTTCTCCCAGGGGGATGAATGAGACTGACCCTGCAGGCAGTCTGAAGAGGACAGGCAAGCAGCAACCACCTTGTTTTAATTAGCTGCAGAGGGGCTAATTGCCTCACCAGCATTTGGCCCACGTTCAAGTGCCCTTAGTGAACGGGAATATGTATTGTTTTAGAGTTACTGAACCATGGAATGGTTTGGGATGGAAGGGACCTTAATGACCATCTAGTTCCAACCCCCCTGCCATGGGCAGGGACACCTTCCACTAGATCAGGTTGCTCCAAGCCCCATCCA
>NW_021938814.1:351846-358996 GCF_001715985.3 Manacus vitellinus
CACTTCCAGGGATCCAGGGGCAGCCACAGCTTCTCTGGGCAACCTGTGCCAGGGCCTCCCCACCCTCACAGTAAGCAATTCCTTCCCAATATCCCATTTAACCCTGCTCTCTGGCAGTTTAAAAGAGCAGGAGGAGAGCAGTAGGATCAGTTCTTAATTACAGAGCCACTTCCAGAGCACTGACCTCAGGCTTCTCTTTAAAACCATATGGGAGAAAAACTTAAAAATGTCTTTACATCTTACACTAATCACCACTCTCCCTCCAAATATGCCTCCTGCCCAGGGCAGTGGTAGAGCCCCCATCCCTGGAGGGATTTAAAAGCCATGTGGATGTGGCACTTGGGGATATGGGTCAGTGGTGGCCTTGGCAGTGCTGGGGGAACGATGATCTTAGAGGGCTTTTCCAACCTTAACGATTCCATGATTCTCTGACAATCCCAGAGTGCTCTGCAAAGCAGGGTGTGAGAGCAAGAAATGCTGCTCGGTCGCCAAAGAAAAGTTAAAAGATTAAAAAGCAAAAAAAAAAGATGAAGCAACACTCAGTAGGTGCCAGTTAATTGTAATAAAGATACTTGCCTAATTGAGAGTAAGGCGATCCTTGTGTGTCAAAATTGCATCCTATAAAGAGATACTACATTTCACACATCACAGCTGAGGAACAACAAGCACCTGACAAACACTTGGGAGCATTTAATCATTAACTAAGCGTCCAGCAGCCACAGGAGGCCTGATTCATTAAAAGCCAGAGGGCACGAGAGGAGCCACAAACACAACACGTGAGTTTATGGGTGGACTGTGACCTGATTCCTCAGGACACCCAGTTGTTCAGCTTTTCTCCAGAGAAAGAAGCAGGAAGTTTTAGCCTTGGTGGAGTATCTTGGCTGCTTGGTAAATATTCTCAAGATTGACTGAAAAACCACTCCTTGGAGGAGAGGGACTGAGCAAAGAGCAGCCACTGGTGTGTCCAGTGGATAGGAAGCACTGAGCTTTTCCAGGCTGCCTTCCTGGAGGATATGTTGTCTGGGCAAGAGTGGAGAAGGAAAGGGGGTCCCTGGGGGCAGAAGGGCAAAGGACACCAGGCTATGCATCGACTGCATGGGCAGGATGTGTTGGGGTGCCCTTTATCCTCCTGTGCCTGACTGATGGCTGCAAATACCTCTGGGGAGCTGGGATGCAGCAAAGGACTGGTTCAGGGGCTTGTCCTGATCCAGGGGCTCGTCCTCACCAGGTGGAGAGGACAACACGAAGCCCCATGTTGGCGCTGCACGGAAGAGCACTCACCAAAGGTTCTGGATTTCAAGGACACCCTGTGGAGCCCTGTGATTGGTTTTCCCCCCTCCTGACGTGCCTGCTGGTGGGAAAGCCCCCGGCTGTGGTTGTGCTCCGTGCCGTGCTCGCGTGGCACCTCCCGAGGCTGTTTTAATGAATCGTGCCCCCTGCCCCTGCTCAAAAAGTGCTTTTCAAGGTCTCTGCCCATCGTTGTGGTCTGAGCTCTTGTGAGGGAGCCCATCTTGGTGTTCAGGGCCCTGTGTTGCCCTGTCCCCCCCACCCCACCCCAGAGTGTGGCTGCAGAGGGTCCACACTGCCCACACAGGTACCCCCTCGCGGCCAGTGCGGTGGTCTCGGAACACTGGACACAAAGGAAGGAACATTCCTAACAAAAAAACAGCGTTGAAGCCATCAGCTCACAGCAGCAGGATGAGAAATAAAACACAAAAAGCACAAAGAAAAGAAAGTTTGCAGGGTCCCCCCCCCGGTTATTCTGGCAAGGGTCATGCTGCAGCATTCCTCATTCCGTGTTATGGGATGGAAACCAAACGATCGGGGGCCCCCATTCTTCCCGGGCTTAGGCCAGAGGAAGGCGGGAATTGCGCCGTTGGAGCGGTGTAAATCCGGAGCGGCGGAAGAATCAGGGCCCAGGATCTTTAGCAAAGGAAGATGTGCAGAGACTGGTTAGAAAACGGCTCCGAGAGATCCCTGTGCCTGCGGCTCCTCGCTGGCTGCCCGAAACCATCCCTCGTTCTGCCTGACCTGCCTGCATCCCACCACAGCCCAGGATTTCGGGAACAGGGCAGGAAGCCAAGCGCTCGTGTGGGGGCTGCCAGATGAGCGAGGCATCACAGGAGTGGTGTCCTCTGCTCTGCAGAAAACAAGGCTTTGGTACAGTCATGTCTGGCTTTGGAAAAGCCGAGCCCAGTGCTCAAAGCTGAGCGGATGCAAGCCCATGTCTTCAGGGTCCTAAGCTGGGCTGTGAGCTGGCCTGAGCTGGAATCAGAGAGTCCCAGACTGGTTTGGGTTGGGGGGACTTAAAATCATCTTGTTCCAACCCCCTGCCATGGGCAGGGACACCCTTCCCTATCCCAGGTTGCTCCAAGCCCTGTCCAACCTTGAACACTTGCAGGCACGGGGAATCCAAAACCTCTCTGGGAAACAAGTTAGACCTTGCCTGCATCCAGATTTGCTTCTTGCTTAAGAAGGGTTTAGATTTAATCAACCAAACTGATTTCACAGACCGAATCTCACAGCAGAGGCTGTGCCTCCTGGCTGTATAGGGAAAACAAACCATCGGGGTGTTCCCACAGCTTTCTCCCAGGGAAGGTCCCTTGACACAAGATCAATGCAAACTAGAGATGAGGGATCTCCTAGTGGAAGATGTCCCTGCCTGTAGCAGAAGGTTGGAACTGGATGGTCCTTAAGGTCCCTTCCAACCCAAACCAGTCTGGAATTCTATGATCTGCTTTGCCGGCTGTGCCGAAGGGTTCAGCAACGCCCTGCCAAGAACAGCACCCACATGAGGAGTTACTGTGCTGCTCCATCACCCCAAACTGCCCACATACAGACGAAAACACCACAAGAACTAGGTCACCAGAACCCCCCTCGGCGGCAGGAGCAGGCCAGTGACAAACAGAAAGAATTCCCCCTGCCATCCATCCGCATGTCATGGGAAAAACAAACACAACGGAACAGAACAAACAGATAGTTTGGAGATGCCCAGAAGCACAGACCAAGAGGAAACGCCAGAGGTGCTCAGCTCACCGGCTGAATTCAGGGACTGTAAGGAAGAATGCAAGCTCAGCTGGTGGGCCGAAGATCTTAGCTCAAAGTAGGATCTCCCCGAGAAGCTGGGTTGCAGGTTAAGGGTGGAGGAGAAAGGACTCATTCTACGAAGCTGCGATCTTTCCAAAGGCACTGGAAAAGGGAGGGTCTGTTCTTCTGACTGCGTGTCTAAATAGTAAGATCAACGCAAACTAGAGATCAGAAACGGGCTCTCTGCTCTGGACGGCGTCGCTCCACCGCCCGAGCCCGGATCCTGGAGCAGAGCACAGACGCTCCGGCACCGCGCGGATCCTGCTCCGGCGCGTGGGGCGGGAATGTCTGGGGCCGTGCAACCCAGCCAGGCCCTCCAGGGCAGCCTTGCCTGGCAGCACCGGCAAGGAAAACGCATTCATCTTCAAAATTCCCACGTCAGCGTGACAAATTCAATAGGTTTTTTTCGTTAAAGGGGGTCCTGCACCTCTTCACAGTAACGCACCTAAAAAAATTCACAGGTTACCATGCACACTCCCCATCGTGCTCTTCATACATCTCACACCTTTCTGCGCACAATAACGGTGGAAAAAATCAGTTGGTAACACTGAAAAGGCATTTTGCAGGGCTGTACTAAGCTCTGTCACCCTAAAGAGCCACCAAGCACCCACCTTACTCAAAGGTTGTTCGGGATGTTGTGTTCTTGGTATCCCTTTGTACCTGTCAAAACACATCTGAGCCTTACAGTAAGAATTTAACTCATGGGATTCACAGAAAAATGTCAGAGTAGAGGGAACCCCTCGGGTCATCTGTTTTCACACACGGTCACCTCCTGCAACTTCTTCCCTAGCCTTGTCTAGGGATATGTCAACATGAAAACATGGAATCCACCATCCACACATTCGAATTCCCGGCACACTGAATATCCCCAGCCTTCCTATCTCAGCTGTGAATAAGGATTGAGGTGGAAAGCACATTAAAACAGGTAAAAAGGGAACGTCTCTTTGCCCAGTGGGTTGTAACTTCTGCTGCTGCGGCCGAGGCTGCGGAGGCAAAGGATGTCAAGTGGGGTCAGGCATGGGTTACGTAAATTATTGCAAAACAGGTCAAAAAACAGAGCTCAAGCTTAGGGAAGGGCGGGCTCTAAGGCCTCCCAAGAGTGAGAGGAGCTACTACCATGAGTAGCCACCCTCATGGCTCCCCCTAATTAGCACCCTATAGCTCCTTGGAGGCTGTTTCCCCTTGGATTTTCACCCCTTTCCAAGAGCTGCCGGTTAAAAAGCCCTGAGGGCTGCTGAGGGTCATTCCATGAACGGTCAGGAATTTGAAGCTGGGCTCTAAATGAGGAGCTGGGTTTGAAAGAAGAGAAAAGAAGAGGGGCTTGACTATGCTGGGGAAGGGAGGTGGAAGCTCTGGGCCTGGGGAGCAGGCAGGGACAGTCCCCTCTTCTCCATCTCCACCTGGGATGAGTTGGTCCTTCATCACATGGAGAAGCACCACACTGGAAGTACTCAGAAGCATCTCAGAAACCTGTGTAGAGAAAAGCAGCCCAGCAGCCAGCCCACCTGCAGACTCCAATCCCTTAGGAAGGTCTCTAAGTCAGCAGGAGACTGACCGGAACCTGGAAAATCTGCTAGATGAGGGAAGATCAGGAGTGCAGGGGCTGCCCAGCTCAGGGAGGAGGAGGCTGGGGGAGACCTGAGGTCTCCCAGGGGTGAGGAGAGCCAAGCAGTGCTGCCACTGGCCAAGCTTTTGGGAGATGTCTGTGCCCCGGGACAGGCTCACCTTGCAAAACCCCTCCCAGACTGATTTCCCAGCCTACAGCTGGCCTTCATCCAGGAGCTTGTGTAACAGAGAGATTAAGGCAGGTCTCACATGGCAGAGCCTTGGAGCCTTTGGCTAAGATGTGACAGGGCAGGAGGCACTCCTAGGGCTGATGTGAAACAGCCTGACATCAGCTCAGCAGAGGACACGGTTCAAGGAAAAGAACTTTGCCTTCAGCCCTTCCTCCCATTTGGCCGTGCTGATGATGGGGATCTTCACCCCTGGGAAGCTCCAGCATGTGGGAAGGGCTCTGGGGCACTGCCCTTCTCCCAGCCAGGAACCACCTTGTCCTGCTGGTGGCACCAAGAACCAGCTTTGAAGAGTGAACTGTAATAGTTTCCTTTGGGATGAGCAGAAGATGCCCCACACCACGGGCTGGGGAGATGTTCTTGCTGTAACCTGTGCATGTGCCACCTTCCCATGGGATGGGATATTCCCATCAGTGCTGCCTGGCTCCCCTTGGCTGTTTGGCTGGGCAGGATCACAGAGCCCCAGACACAACTTTACCCTCTTCTCAACCTTGTTCTCTTCAGATTCTGAGGCCCTGCAAGGTGTCTCACATTCCCCACTCTGCCACCCATTTCACTGCTCACTGAAGGAAGAACAGACTCCAGTTCCCTTCCACAGGATCTCATGGGCCAGGACTAGAAACCAGCTTTTAAATAAAGAATTCCTCACAGCCACTTACAGCAGGACAGCCACGTTCCAAGAGATGTTCTCTTTGCATCGAGCCCGTCTCTCCTTTTGTCCCCTCTTCCCACACAAGCTCTTTGCAGGAAGCTGCAGAGCTCAGCTGAAGGGGAAAGCTAAGCCTGCTTCAGACAAAATAGCTCTTAAAAGGCCTTGATGCTGCTGTAAAAGCCAGAAATAAAAGCCCAACCTTAAGAGAGAGCTGCGACGTGCGAGCCCTATTCAACGAGTCCCTCGGATATCCGGAAGCTGCACACAGATGTAATTTATTTCTCTTTGAATCCTAAAAGCTCAGACGGCCTCTAAGAGCACAAAATGCTCCAGGCCCATTTGACTTTTCCTCCTTCTTTCTTCCTGTGCTGGAACAACAAATGCAAAAGCCCATTCAAGTGAAAAGGCTGAATGCAGTAAACTTTCATCCTGGTGCTCTGGAGAGTGGAACTTCCCTCTGCTCCACAGACCAAGCACCAGCCCCAAGCACGGCCCTGTTGGGACCAGGAACAGCTGTTTTCTCCCAGATTCCTTCCTATTTTGGAGTTGAGCTTGGGCTTGACTCGGGAGTGAGAACACCTATGAGAGGAAGGCAGAGCTGGGAAGATCATAGTGGGGACCCTGCAGACTCCTGGCTGGGGATGACTTAAAGCCCAGCTGGTTTTGGTGAGGGAATTGTGTCTCAAATGGGCCTTACAAGACACAAACGGGATGAGAAGCCAAAGCTCTGCTGTCTCCTGCCAAGGCTGGTGAAGCTGGGTAGTGAAGTGGGTGAGAACTGTTGACCTTCAGGCTTTGGTGGAGGTCCTGGCCACCCCAGCATGGGGCTGGACCTGGGCTGTCCCATCCCCAGGAATGCTGAGGTTTCCTGGACGCTTCCTGGCGCTCAGCTGTGCAAACTCTCATGCTGACGTGTGAAGTGGCAGAAGTGCCAAGGCCTTTGTGCCTGTGATCTGAGTTTCCTGCCTCTCCTCTGAGAAGGTTTGTCACAGATTTGCTCTTCACTCTACCTCTGCAACATGTGAGTGAGTCCCATTCCTTGCTGAGCTGCCCACGCATCCAAGCCTGGCACATTTTCTTTCCAAACTGGAATGGTTATCTCCTGCAGATAAGTGCAGGCAGCAAAAGAAATGCTCAGAGTAGCCCTGCTCTGCTTTTGTCTTCTACTTTCTCAGTAGAAAACCCATTTTCCTCCTTTCTCATAGCCACCAGTGATGTTCTGTGGCAGGAAAGCTCTTGCCCTCCTTTCACCCCACAAGCTGTGTGTGCTCCCTTCTGATCCCAGCTGCCAGCCAGCTGGATGCTGCCCTGAAAGAAGTCCTCACAAGGCTTGGAAAAGAGACATTTTAGTCTGGGAGTAAGGAAAAGGGATTCCACCAAGCGTGGAAAACTCCCAGGGAGGGGTTTTGTGCCTGGCAGTGAGGCTGTGGGGCAGCAGACATGCTAGTGGGGGCTGATCCCTTCCTCCACAGCTGCTTCCGACTCCCACCTCGGACGCAGCCCCGCCACTCTCCACCTGCATGGCAGAAATAAGCCAATTTTCCGCACTGGATTAAGGGCCTGGTGTGACAAATGTACTTAAAGCCAGACAGGGAGACTCCTCTGCAGCCTGCAAGGG
>NW_021938814.1:360086-366221 GCF_001715985.3 Manacus vitellinus
GAAGGCTCCAGGGAGACCTGAGAGCCCCTTCCAGTGCCTAAAAGTGCCTCTCCAAGAGAGCTGGAGAGGGACTTAGAACAAGAGCCTGGAGGGACAGGACAAGGGGGAATGGCTTCAAACTGCCAGAGGGCAGGAATAGATGGGATATTGGGAAGGAATACTATCAGAGGCAAGCACTGAGCCTTGGTCTCCCCACACCCAGCCTCCTGCTCCCTTCTCTCTCCAGATCCCACCCATGTCACCTCTCTTCCACCTGGACTCTGCTCTGGCTCCTGCCTGCCTGAGTTTTCTGTGGATGAATTCAGAGCACCATGGGCTGGTCCCTGTGCCTGCTCTGGGTGGATGTGAACATGCCAGGATAATTATCAGCGTGTCGGATCAGAGAAAAATCATATTTTAATTGTGTAATTACAGCAATTTAAAAGCCCTCGGGCCTGAAACACCTCTGTGCTTGCTGGCAGCTGGCAAAGCATGAAGTTTTCACAGCAATTAGCATACCTTGCATGAAATATTCAGCAACCTAAAAATATGGAGGTTCATACAATCATGGAATACCAGAATGGTTTGGGTTGGAAGGGGGACCTTAAAGATCATGTTTTTCCACCCCCTGCCACAGGCAGGGACACCTTCCACTAGCCCAGGTTGCTCCAGCCTGGCCTTGGACACTTCCAGGGATCCAGGGGCAGCCACAGCTTCTCTGGGCAACCTGTCCCAAAGCCTCCTCACCCTCACAGCCAGGAATTCCTTCCCAATATCCCAAATGGCAGTGGGAAGCCATTCCCCTTTCCAGGGAACAGGGGACTTGCAAGAAGTCCGAGGAACTCTGAGGTCACTTCACAGCAGGGAAATACCAGAGACAGGAGCATCCCCTTCCCTCTGGGACCTGCTCCGAGCACTCACCCTGAACTGGCCGCCGTTCCCATCATCCAGCTCCAGGATGTATCCTTCCACCTGCACCGTGGACAAGGGGGGCTGCTTCCAGGACAGGGTGGCACTGTTGTTGTGGGTGCAGCACTCCTCCAGCTGCAGGATCGGCGGGGCCGGCACTGGGGAGGAAACTAAACCCAAATCAGTGGAACCCTGGCTGCTGGCACCACACGGGGGGAGGAGGATGCATTTATTGGGATGCACTTATTGCCTGGCTGTGAAGGTAGCACTAGGGGTGTAACTGTGGTCTGGAGGGCGTGAGGTGGAAAGGAAGCAGAAAGGACTCCGAATTCCTCCACCTCACAGCCTGCTGAAGCTGAGGTTTCCCCAGAGCTTCGCTGGTTTATTCCTGTTTTCTAATTAATTTTGGGGAATTTTGGCAGCACAGCAATACACCTGATATAGAGAAGCCAATCCCAAACCTGGGACACTCTCCCAAAGCTCCACAGAGCCCTGAGTGGCTCTGCTTTTCCATTAAATAAATTCACTGTAACAAAAAGGAGAGGACCTGAAGCTGAGGGGCTGAGTACCCCCTATGGCTCCCATCAGCTACACAGGGGGCAGAAAGGACTCCCAGGTTTTTTTCTGCTGTGTTTGGGAATCTCCATGTGTGTCATGCAGTCCTGTCTCTGACCCCACGCTCTGAAAAGCATGGAAGGGGGACAGCATGACAGGGAAGGGAGGTGTCCACTGACACATCTCCTCTCAACAGAGCTGCTCCTCCACCATCCTCATCCTCACTGCCCAAAGTGACAAGAGCCAGGGACAACAGAGAATCCAGACAAGATGTGGAGGAGAGCCATGGATGCCTGGGAGAAAAAAGATGGACTTGCTGGCAAAGGCTCAGCTTTCCCCCGCTGTGACTCCTCCACCTCCTGGGCTGGACCCTCAGGAACTGCCAGACTACCTGTTCCTCACCCTTCATCAAGACCTCAGGTGTTGCCCTCCCTCCCCCAGTGCTGCAACACAGATTTGGGATCCAAACCCCACCTTCTGCTGGTCTAAAAAAACCAACAACTTATTTCCACGGCGAGGGTGAGCTGAGAGGAGGAGGGAGATGATGAGAGGAGGGTGGGCGGCTAAACCAGCAGCAGATTTGCTCTTATTAATTAAAAATAACCCTCTGGGCTAAATTGCAGGAAGGGAGGGCTAATGTAAAATAGCAATCCAGCCCTCCCTGGGCTTCCTACCACAAAATATCACTGACATTTCAAATTAACAGCCGGGCTAACGATGAGCAACCACGAGCAGCCACGGCCCCTCCTCACTGCTGCAAGGGCCAGCAGGGCCACGATCTGAAGATGCTCATTATTGTGACAGTGGAGCCCTGTGGTCATCAGCCTTCCTCTCCCTGACCACTGAGACACGTTGGGGTGTGCAAACAGCTCCCAAGCCAGGAATTCCAGCTGTGATGGAAGTGAAGAGCCGGGACAGACCTGCAGCTGGTGGCCCTTTCCCCATGCAACTCATCTGCACCAGCTGAAGGTACAGCCCATGTTCAATGTCCTCCTGAGCTTCCCTGTGTGTCCACAGCCCTTTTTGCACCTTCTTCAGCTTCCTTGAGCTTGCTAAATCCCAAATTGCTCACAGGTTGCAGCAGCTCTTGGTGGTACAGGAGAGAGAGCACAGAGGGAACGGAGAACGGGGAGGAAATTTAAACCAAAAGGAAAGTCCAAACCAACAGCGAGGAGAGGGGAGGGAGAGGAGTCCCCAAGCTGAGTGACGTGGCTCTGTGTGCTTGGAGGGACATCTGGTCCATGCCAGATGCTGCTCAGCACTGAGTGAGTGTGGGTATGTGAGCAGAGCTTTGGGAACAGCTTTGTGCTGTTCCCAAGATACACGTCCCAACCTGCAGAGCACTTTCTATTGCACTTTTTAATGCACTAATAACTTTCTAATGCACTGGGACTGCTTTTCCAGGCAAAGCCAAGTTCCAGGCACCCTAGTTTGGCAGACAGGTGCCCAGGGATCTGAGACAGGGAGGCAGATGGTTGGCCCAGGGGTGGAAAACACACAGGAACGGGCATAACTCAGGGTGTGGGGTGCCCAGTCCTGCTGGGAGAAGGTGAGAAACGCTCCTCTCCTGCCCCTTCCCTGTGAGGAGCTGCATGGAATGGGAAGACATGGGCTTCTGAAAGGCATTGGAGATATCCTTACCTTTCATCTGGACAAAGTCCAGCTGGTGGATGGACTGGAGCAGAGGGGCGTTGTCGAGGTTCAGGTCGAAGTCCGTGGTCATGCGGGGGGTGAGTGTCCCCTTTCCCCACTGGTCCTCGGTCAGGTGCACTCTCCTGATGAGAGCATCAGAGATCTGGGGACAAGGAACACCCTCAGCCACCATGGATCACTGGGATGTGTGCTGTGCCGTGCCCCTGCCCTGCTCTCCTCCCTCCCTCTGCCTCCCAAAGGCTGGGATGTCACACGTGGTTTCCAGCATCGCCCTGCCCTGCAGGCTCAGTTGGCAGAGGGAACCCAGGGGCTCTGGGGATTATTTAAAGGCAGGATCTGGTACCAAAGGGACCAGCCCAGGAATGAGCAGTGGGATGCAGTTCCCAAGGGCTGTTATGTTGGTCTCCCAATGGAGAGCCACGAGGCAGCACGTTCTGATCCCTGCTCCAGAGAGACACCACCCACCACCTCCTGCTAAATCCCAAATTTATCCCCAAAACCTTCTGTTCCTCCAGTGAGGGTAAGAAACGTCCCTACCCTGTTCCTGCTGCAAACCTGGAGGTGATGAGAGGCTGGCCCTTGATTTTATGGCTGGAAAAGCCAGGACAGCCTCTTACCCTCGGCCCTGCAGCGCCTTTCCCGCTCACCAACCTGCAGGAACCCGCTGGGATCGTTCTCCTTGATGACCTCCAGGCAATATTCCATCAGGCCCGTGGTCTGGCGCAGCTTCACCGTGCAGTGGGAGATCTGGTCCCGCACCACCTGCGAGGGGACAGGGAGAGCAGGGGGGGCTCAGCTCTCCTTGGGGTTTTGGGAGATGGGGAGCCAAAGGGCTTCGGTGCTGTGCGGGCACAGGGATGGGGTCAGGGCATGTGAAGGGAGACAGAGACTCAGGGGAACAGAAAAAGGCAGAACTGGCCAAGACTCTGAATTCCAGATCTTTGAAAACCTGGTGAACAACAACAGAGAATCCCAGAATGGTTTGGGTTGGAAGGGACCTTAAGGACCATCTTGTCCACCCCTCTGCCTGGGCAGGGACACCTTCCACTCTCCCAGGTTGCTCCAAGCCCTGTCCAACCTGGCCTTGGACACTTCCAGGGATGAGGAGTCCACAATCTCTCTGGGTAACCTGTTCCAACAAGCCTTGTTTAGCTCAAAATTATTAACCCACTATTCAAAGCAGTAGGACAGTTCCACGCCCTGTCTTTAATTAAGACAGCTTCCAAATGATAGCTTATGAGATTCCTGCAAAGAAAATGCCCACTTCCATAGACACACAAGTGCCCTATCCATCCTTGGCATGGAGCTGGGTTGTGGGGTTGGCTCTGTACCCAACACTACCTGGATAAGGACCCTGGTAATTTGGTATTTCCAAGAGGAATGAACACACCACCTCCCCCAGCTGCAGCTCTAAGGATCTGTCTGAGATGCCCATACTGCAGAACTGCCTCATTTTCTCCACCTCAGGGGCAGAGAAGTGCCAGGGAGAGGAGATAAATAAATCCTGCTGGCCTTTGGCTGGGCTCCCTACAGCACATAGAGCTCTGCCTGGGGTTGCCCAGGTTGCACACTAAGGCACATCTTCTCGCAGCCACGGCTGGTTCTCCAAGGGATCACATTCCAGCATCCCAGCAGAGGAGCACAAGTGTGTTTACTGGTGCCTGAGGGCTCTGCTGATGTTCCCAGAAGCACAGCAGGCAGGAAAGGGTTCAGGCTGGATACCACAAGGGTGTATTTGAAGGTTGGCTGGTCCTTCATGTTGAATCCCACACTCGGTGTCAGGAGCATTTCTGCCACTGGAGATTGGCAGAGCAGCTCAGGAAGAGAAATTTGATGCTCAGAGGGACATGCTCATGACAGATAATTCCTTTTTTTTTTCCCCTGGAAGAGCTTTAAAGCTGTGTAAAGTTCTCCACTGGCACTGAACAAAGCTGTGCAGCTCAATGGAGCACAGATATTTGGGGTGTCACAGGGAAGGTGAGCTTTGCATCAGCATCTGCAGCTGGAAAAAGCTGCAGTGACCAGGGATGAAGAGAGCACAGTGCCCATGTGCCCACTGCTCCACAGGCACAGGAGCAGCTCCTCCTGTGAGCATCCCCACAGCATCCCTGTCTGAGGGATGGGGAGGTGGAATGAAGCACGTGTCAGGCTCCTGCAGTGAATGAACCTGGGCTTTGAGGGGGGAGACGACACCTGCAGGCCAATCAATCCCATCACGTGTTGTTTAATTACAATTTAATCACCTCTGCTCAATCACTGAGCAGGAAGAAAAGAATTACCAGCCTTGCAACTTAGAATCACAGAATCATTCAGGTTGGGAAAACCCTCTGAGATCGAGTCCAACCATCCCCCAGCACTGCCAGGGCCACCACTGACCCATGTCCCCAAGTGCCACATCCACAGGGCTTTGAAATCCTTCCAGGGATGGGGACTCCACCACTGCCATGGGCTGGACAACCCCTTCCATGAAGAAATTTCCCCTAATATCCAACCTAAACCTCCCCTGGTGCAGTCTGAAGCTGTTTCCTCTCCTCCTGTCGCTTCTACCTGGGGAGACTTGAGACAACACATCATCTCCTGTAAAATGCCACGAAACAGTCTCTGAGATGGTTCCAGATTTTTAGGGAGTAGCCACTCCTTGCTGCTTGCAGCAGCCTGGTGTTGCCAGGCTGTGGCAGAGGGAGGCTGGAGCAAGCCCAGGCTACAGGGAGGGTGCAGGCTGGACAAGGCAGCAGAGGGAGCTCCCATATTGCTCCTCTGGACCAAGGGGAGTGTGGAGGCTTGTGGAGATGCTGGATCGCTCTGAGATGGAGCACACACTGCTTCTGGCATCAAATGCAGTCAGCAGAGGGAAGAGTTCATTCAATGCCAGTTCCTAACACTTGAGTGCACTGGAATGGCTCTGCTGTGGCAATTCCTAGAATCCCAGAATGGTTTGGGTTGGAAGGGACATTAAAGCCTGTCTTGTTCTACCCCCTGCCATGGGCAGGGACACCTTTCACTAACCCAGGTTGCTCCAAGCCCTGTCCAACCTGGCCT
>NW_021938814.1:366358-406875 GCF_001715985.3 Manacus vitellinus
CATTTCCCCTTGTCCTGTCACTCCAGGCCCTTGTCCAAAGTCCTTCTCCAGGTCTCTTGGAGCCCCTTAGGTCCTGTAAGGACGAAACAGAGCCAACAGGTGCTCCTGGAGATCTGACTCCCACACTGACCTTCTGGAAAGCGTGGGCAAGCCCTTGGATTTGCTTTCTCAGTGGGGATGCTCAGTCCTTCAGGACGGGATCCAGAAGGTGCAGTGGGGGTGCAAAGCAGCCCTTTGCCTTCCTTTGATCTCTCCTGCTCCCAGAGAGGGGCTGGGGGCTGTCCTGCCCTTGGCAGGGCTGTTGGCTGTGTGGATGTTGGGTCTCTGAGCTGCAGACCACGGTGTAACACTGAGTGTGAGGTAAGACCAGCCTGTGGGGTCCAACCTCACTGTCAGAGCATACCCTGACTGGACTGATGAGCCAAATCAAGGTTTGTCATCCCCTGCCTGCTGGGCTGCAGATGGGCACAGCGAGGATCCCACCCAGAATGCCCAGAAAAGCTGCCTCCTTCCTTCATGCAAACCCCCCCCCTCTGGAGGAAATGCACGTGCCACCGGGAAGACAGCAAAGATGGGATTGGTGAAACAATCTCCTTATGTTCTTTGCAGCTTAAATCTCTGTCTGGTTTGCCCAGGATAATGAATTTGTGAGCCTCTCCCTGCCAGGGTCGATGTTTTCCAAGTATTACCAGCAGAATTGCCATCTGCTCCCTCCAGCCAGGCAGGAGCCTCCAAGAAACAGCATTTGCTTGGTGAAGACACAAGGAAAAGCTTTTTTTTTTTCCCAAAAAGGTGGTAAAAAACCAGGAGAGAGAGGCTGTGGAGCCTCCAGCCTTGGAAACACTCAAAATCCAAGGAGAAGCAGCCCAGAGCAGCCTGGCTGAGGTGCACCCAAAGCTGTGGCTGCAGCTCTGTCCCAGCCCACACCTTTAGCCCTTCCATAACTCTGTGATCCCTCAGGGATCCAGCACAATCCACCTGGAGAACCAGAGCATGAAACAGCAGTTTGGTTGCATCATCTTCACAGCAGGAAAACCAAGAGTGGAAATCCATGTTCCCTTCACCAGAACCAAACTGTTTTCAAGGAAAGGAGAGGGATCTTTGGTTGGGATCTAGTGGGGCTTCCTGGCTTTACAGCTTGCAAGAGAAACTGGACACAGACAGGAACAGAGAGACTTCATTAATCACTGTGATTAGTAAAATTAAAGGTTTGAGAAATAAGACATAAACACCTCCCACGCCTTTGAAGGCCTGGTCTAAACCCAGAGGGGCCAGTGAAGCTGAAAAGTTTTCCAAATGGCCTCAAGCACCCTGTGCTCCTCCTCCTGCATGAGGGATGTCCACTCCCTGGGAGCTCCCTGTTACCCCAGTAATGAAGAGTATGTCGATGGAGAGAGCTGGAAGTGAAATCTGGAAGTTCCTCAGGCCTTGGACTCGTGCAAGAGGCTGTGCTGGGCTGAGGGGCAGCCTCAGGAGACCTTGAAGGGCTTGTGGTATCCACCAGATTGCCAGGAAAACCTGGCACATCTCCATGGTTTTTGAACTCTTCCAGGGATGGTGAGTCCACACTGCCCTGGGCAGGATGTTCTAGGGCTGGACAACCTCTTCCATAAAGAAATTTTCCCTGACATCCAATTTAACCTCCCCTGGTGCACCTTGAGGCCATTTCCTCCTGTTATCTGGGAGGAGAGATTGACCTCCCACTTGGCTCCAACCTCCTCCCAGGTGGTTGTAGGGAGCCTGGCTCTTCCATGGCTCAGCTGCTGAGGAGATTTGGGAAGCTCCATACATTCTATTTGGGGTCATTTCTACCAAACACCGTTATTTTTTCCCCCTTCAGGTGCCAAATGAGGCAACAGCCAGAACCTGGCTGCTAATTACAGCCTATAAAAAGGATTTTTGTGTGCACTCACAGCAGTTCACTACGACCTTAAAATAGGACATTTATTTCAAGAGCTTTTCTTCCCTGTAAGGTGACATTAACTATAATTTACATTTTAATACAGCTCCTAGAAGGCAATAACACCAGCACTCATTCCCACTCAAATGTCTCCCTCGCCTTCCTCCTCTTTTTAGTGCTTGGGTAGATAACAGGCTTTCAAGGCACTCAGCATTCCCAGTGCCTGGGATGAGTCCTGCTGGGAATGTCACAGGGAGGACAGGGAGTGTCCTCACCCTGGGCACACCATGGGTAGGGACAGGGCCTGCAGGGCCATGGGGGTGAGGGGTGGTGTTACAGGTGCTGCTGTGGAAAAATCCCAGCTGGAAAACCCATTAGGACAGACCCTGAATCCCACAGCCACACATCCTGTAAGCAGAGCTTTTCCAGGTGGATGTTTCCATGGTGACTTGCTGCTGGGAGAGGAGGCTCAGGCTGGAACTGGGAAAGGCAGAGCTGCTGCGTTGCCACCACCAGTGACCTAATCCAACAGGGGACACCGAGTTCCCTTGGAAAACCCTGACTGTAACCCCTAAAGAAGGGTCATGGGCCAGCATTTCATCTCTGGAGATCCAGTGCTATGGACAGGAGCCCCTGGTGAGTGTTTCCCAGGTATTTAGCTCTCTTGGGAAATGTGACAACTCCTGTTGGCCCACACGGGCTCTGCAGCCAAAGCAATGGGATGAAATCATGGAGCAAAGGCATCCTGTGGCCTGAAGGCCAGAAAAAGACTGGAATGGTCCACCACGCTGCTGAGAGCTTAAGGAGGTGCCCACAGAGCTCAGTCCTTGTGTGCTGTGGGCTGAGGAGAGATGTTTTCCTGGGACAACAGCACAGGGAAGCCTTTGTGTCCCCTGCACAAACCTGCCCAAGCTGTAAAGGCATCATCCCTTGGGGAAAAGCACACTGCTCCTTTGAAAACCAGGGCCAGCAATGAGGAGGACAGACAAGGAGCTGTGTCCCAGAGTGGAGCAGGCACCTGGCCCCAAAGCTCCTCCAGATGCCACTTTTTAAAGCCCTGGTTCTCAATCCCGAATCCAAGTGTAGCAGCGGGTTGGAGACAGGCAGGGAAATGTCCCTTCCAAGTTCGTGTCCTCACAGACCTCTCTGGAGTAATTAGTGCTGGCCCACAGGCAAGCCTGGACTGGTGCCTGGCTCCATGGAATATGTGTCAGGACAAAGTAGGTCAGTCCCAAAGCCAAGCCGACCCCAACTCCGGGCGCCGCAGGAACGGGAACTTGGGCTCAGTGGGGAGAGGCACCAGTGGCCCTGTGCCAGTGGGCAGGCTCTGACCCCCCCTGGGCCTCTCCTCCTCCCTCACACAGTGCCACACCATGCCAGGATGGCCAAGGTCCCACTGGGAAGGAGCAGCAGCCCATGGAGACGCCGGCTGCAGCCAGGACACTGCGGCTCCACGCCGGCTGCTGGAGCAGCTCCTTTGGATCTGAAGGGGCTTCGGGGTGGCACAGCCAAGTCTCACTGGTCACTCCATCTGCTCATCTCCTCAGCTGACGTGCTCTGGGGACAGGGCAGTGGCAAATGGACACACAGGCCAGGCTCAGATGCTCTGGGCTGGTCTCCTATGGGAAGGGGTGAAGCTCTCAGCGTAAATCAGTGACCAAAATTGCCCTGTGCTGATGTGAACACGACCTAGGACAAGCCCCAGGGTCCTGCAGGAGGACCCACCATGGATTATAATTCCACATAATGCAGGAAGAGACGGCACCGAGCACCATATGCTGCTGCAGGTGGGGCAGGTGGAGGTGGGGAGGTGGCCCCTCTGCTGCAGGGTTAAGCCTGCTCACAGTCCTCCCTGACACATACTGGAAGCATTCCTGCTCCATCTGCAATGCTTATGGAATCAAAGAATACCCTGAGTTGGAAGGGACCCACAAGGATCATCCAGTCCAACCCCTGGCCCTGCCCAGGACACCCCAACAATCCCACCCTGCCCCTGGGAGCATTGTCCAAACCCTCCTGGAGCTCTGGCAGCCTTGGTGCTGTGCCCACTGCCCTGGGGAGCCTGGGCAGTGCCTGACAACCCTCTGAGTGAAAAACCTTTTCCTGAGATCCAACCTAAACCTCCCCTGACTCAGCTTCATGTTGTTTCCTTTAATCACGAGAACTTCCAGTGCTCCAGAGCCTCTGAGCAAGAGCTGGGGGCTTTGTTATCCCCCTCAGCCTCGGGCAGCTGGGGGGGATGTCCCGTTGGGAAGCAGCTGCTCCAGGCACAATGCTGCTCCCCTTTCATGTCTCCCTGGATCCCCTGACCCTTGGAGTGAGGCCAGCCCAGCCTGTGTCCAGCTGGAGCTGCAGGTGCTGCCTTTGTCCAGGAGGTTCCTTGGAGGGGGCAAAGGGGATTGTGGTGATGACCTGGGCAGCCCCTTCCCCAGAGGGAAACACAAAGGTACCCACACAACTAAGACTCTCCTGCACCCCCTATCCCATCTGCAGCCTGTGAGAGCAGGCAACACCCTCTCCATCCCTGTCCCCAGGCCAGAGGGGAAGGATGTGTGTTTACCAGGGATGTGTGTCCCAGCCTGATGATTCTGGAGCCACAGGAGGCCAATTTCAGTGTGCAATCTCACCTGGCACCAGGTGGGTCAGGGCTACAAGACTCCCCCCTCCCCTACAAGCCTAAAAGCACAGCAGCACCAGTGTGTTTATCACTCACCCCCTCCCATCCCTGCAAGGACTAAAAGGGAAAATCAAATCATTTAAGGTTAAAAATCTGCCCAACAATCCATGGGCTGCAGAGCAGAGGAAGCAGCTTCGGGATTTTAAACACCAGCTGCTGGGGTGCTACTGGTAACTTAGGAAAAAAATCCTTCCCTGTGAGGGTGGTGAGGCCCTGGCACAGGTTGCCCAGAGAAGCTGTGGCTGCCCCTGGATCCCTGGAAGTGTTCCAGGTCAGGCTGGATGGGGCTTGGAGCAACCTGGGCTAGTGGAAGGTGTCCCTGCCCATGGCAAGGGGGGTGGAAAAAGATGATCTTTAAGGTTCTCTCCAACCCAAA
Organism: Manacus vitellinus; assembly: GCF_001715985.3. NCBI lineage: Eukaryota > Metazoa > Chordata > Aves > Passeriformes > Pipridae > Manacus > Manacus vitellinus. The sequence continues at coordinate 371,312 of NW_021938814.1, forward strand.
CCACTCCCTGATTCTAACTGGATGGAGGCTCATGTACCACATCTGTCAGAGCACACAGAGCCCTTCCTGCCCTTCCTGCAGCACGTGGGGAGCTCCAAGAGCTCCATCCTTCACAAAAGGAGGCTCAAGGGCTGATCTAAAGGCCCAGTCTGACATCCAGGGGCTGTTCCTTCTTTTAAGGACCAGGCCTGGCTGATGACAAATCCCAGCCGACAAGGAGGGTGGGTGGGGGTGGGATGGAGTGGGAGCAAGCAGTGGGATGCAGATCCCTTCCTTCCTCCGGCCAAAAAGTGAAAGGCCCCCGCGGGTTGTGCTGAGCAGGGAAATTGCTTTGTGCTGCCTGGCTTTGTGAGAGTTTAATTAACCATGCCCTGAAGGGGATGAGGGAAAGGGAGCCCACCAGGCAGTGGGGGTCCCCTCTGTGCCATGGCTGCTTGGGGTTGTGCTTTGTTGGTGGGCACTGAGCACTGACGGTGGGCTCAGTCCCACAAAGCTCCTTTTGTCCATCTCCCCGTGGAAGTGCCCTTGTGCTGCCCATCATTGGCAGGCATGTAGGGGTGGTGGTCTTCTCCCTCATTTTAGGCAGGTCCAGGAATCCCTCTGGGAGCCTCCTGGGTGGCCAAAAGCAAGGCTGGGGGTGTGTGTGCAAGTGGAGCCAGAGAAGAGACACAGAAATTTCTACACAGAACACTGAAATGACCTCAGAGGAGGGATCCTGGAATCACAAATGTTGGTCCAGCTGAAACCTCATCACTGATGACCAGGGTGCAACTACCTTGTCCAACATACTGGGCATGGCTACACCTCTTCCACTGCCCCCAGGTGAGATTGGGCCCTTTGCTTCCCTTCTCAGCCCCAAATCAGCTGGGAAGACATGGTGTGGTGACTGCAGGAATGACACAAACCACGGGCCCATTTTCACAGCTCAGGCTGAGAGTTGCATCTCTGCTCCCCCAAAACCATCAATCTCACTGCAGTCACCACCCTGAGGCCACGAGGTGCTCACCAAGCACATAAAACAGAGTAAATCCTGCTCCTGCCTGGTGACAAAAGTGGCATCTCACGACACCAAGTGCCCCAGAACTTCAGCTGAAGCCAGCAGAAGTTACAGACACTCAGCATCCTGCAGGATCATTCTAGGAGCTTGGAAGCAACACGGGACATGAACAAGGTCATTTTCCAGCCTGTGGATGCTGTACATATGGCTCTGCTGACCTAATGACTAGTAACTGGCCCAGTGATGGAACAATTCAGTGGGAACTACCTGGAGGAAGCAGCACTTTGCTGAGGGACACGCTGGGAGTGGGCTGGGCATCTGCAGCAAGACAGAATCCAGCTCATGTGAAAAGAAGAGTGGTTTCCCAGTGACCTCCCCACTCCTCCCCAACAAACAGCATCCTAGTCCTCGTTCCCATCTGCTGCCAGCCCTGCAAGAAGCTCTCTGACCACCTGAGCTCACCTTCAGCTTGTGCTCGTGCTCCTTGTTGACCCGGGACAGCAGCTGGGCTTTCCTTCTGTTGAGGGCGTCGATGAGGGCGTCACACTGGGCCACCAGGCAGGCCTCGAACTCCACACTGTTCTCCTGCAGGGCAGAGGGAGAGTCACAGCCCGGGAACGCCCCCAGTTCAGCTGGGAAACCGGATTGTCCTTGTTAATGATGCCACACGGACCATTTTTGCACGTGCAGCTACACCACTGCAACCCAGCAATCCACAGCCTTGGCACGTGGGGTGCTTATGCCCTTGGGTCATGGAAAATGTGCTGGTGGCAGGTGAGGAACAGGTTTGGTCCATCCTGCCACATCCTTGGATCTACCTATGGCAGATATGGGAAGGGCTGGGCTCTCTGATGCTCCTCTCAAGACCAGCAGCTTTGGGAAGACAGTTTTGGGGATGGCTCAGGGGGGTCATATGAAAAGTCAAGTGTGGGGCCCTTTGGGAGAACACCCACCAAACCAAGCTAGGGGATGGGACAGAAGATGGCAGAGAGCAGCTCATCCTGGTGGGAAGGGGCCATTCCTCAGCCAGGAGACACCGTACCTGGATTTGCTGCACCATGTTCCGGAGCTGGACCAGGAACTCTTTTGCTTCCTTGGCTCTGTCTGACAAACCATTCAAGGCCTGGGAAAGCTGGCTCTGCAGGGGGAAGAAAAAGCAAGGTCATTTCCATGTCCAGGACTCATCCATCACCCTGGATGAGTGGGAGGTTTGGGCTGGGAATGGGCTGCAGCCCAGCACTGCCTTCAGCATCCCACTGAGGTGTCCATCTGCCTCTGCTGCCCCGAGTGTAAGGACAGGAAAAGGAGGGTTAGCCATCATCATGGATACCCTGGCTTTGGGAAGCAGATATTCAGTGTCCACCTCTTCCATAGGCTTCCCCGGGTGATCAGGAACAAGCCACATCCATCCATCCTGGGTCTCAAAGTGAGCCAGCCACTCCCTCCCCTGGATCTGTGCTCTCCAGGGAGCCAGACACCAAAAAATCCTGTAGGATCTGCCCCATGTCTGCTGAGGATGATCAGCAGAAGGGCACAGGCCAGACCACCCAAATCAGACTGAAAATCTCCCAGAAGTGAAGGTAAAGCAGGGTCCTCCACTGTCAAGCAAAATCCTGAGTGCTCCTTCTTCCTCTGGATACAGGGGTGGGAGTGCACCCACCCAGCCTGGGCTGAGCAGCAGAGCATGGTAATAATAATCATCATCATGTTAATCAAATGCCTTTTCATTTTCGTGGCATTTTCTGAACATTAACTCAGGAATCTTCCCCCTTTGCCAGCAGGGGTTATTATCTCAAGAGCCCGGCAAATCACCCGCCACAATTCACCTCTGGGAGAGATTTTGCCTCTTTTATGGGCTGCAAATTGCCTGCAAACACCCCGTGGAGTTTGAGGGGTGAGCTTTCTTTGTGGTAGACACAGAAGGGAGCACAGAAGGTGCCTGATGTCCCTAAATCCCTAAAAAAACCCTAATGGACCGTCCCTCTTGTGATCGGGATGTTGGCACGGGGCTGGCATGGGCTGGCACCTGTATGGTGGTGCTGTTGGTGGTGCTGTGCTTCCCTGGATGGCAGAGTGGGAGAGGGAGGAGGTGGGATGGGAGAGAAGGACTGTGGTGTCTGCTGAGGTGGTGCTGGGCTGAAATCAAGGACAAAAAGCAGAATTGCTATTGAAGAGAGGCTGTAGCAAACGAATGGCGACCATTTAATGGCCCAGAAAATGACCTCACTGCTGCTTCCCCAGGAGATGTTAATCCAACCCAAGTGACTCCTGCATTTCCTTTGTAATTTATCGTGCCCGAGTCGTTAGGATGTGGAGCTAATCAGTGAATGCATCTCTAATAAAAATGGGATTGCTAAGCCAGCTCAGCAGGTCTCCCCATCCCTCCTCCCTCCTCCTCCAGCTGGAGGAGAGCCGAGGTCAGAGCCTGAATCCACAGGGATAACTCAGCCCTGCCCCTGCAAAACCCCCATCACCCTCCACAGCCCGTGCACGGCTCCAGCCCTCCTGGATTTAGGGAGATGCCTTAAGCCCAGCTCAGCAAAGGTGTTTTGCTGAGAGCTGCAGGGCCCTGGTCTCCAATAACACACACAATTAATGGAAAAAAATCAGCAGGGGTCGGTTATGTTTACAAGCTCCTCATTAAAACTGCAGCATGTTGAGGTTTGGTTTTTTTTTTCCCTTTTAAGTCTTTAGAAGGCTTTTTTTTTTTATCCATTAACATACATTTCAGAAAGGAGATCTTTATATCAACATAATTCTTTGAGGCTTTCCTGATGGGAAAGCTTTTTAAATGTGGTCTTAAAACTTAATAAGAGCTCTGGGATGTCAGTGGGCATTGCCCATGGGCAGCTCCTTCATCCTGGGCACACCCAGCTCAGAGCACAATGCACATGGCACAGCTGGAAGGGACCCACCAGGATCATCCAGTCCAACCCTTGGCCCTGTTCAGGACACCCCAACAATCCCACCCTGTCACTGAGAGCATTGTCCAAACACTCCTGGAGCTCTGGCAGCCCTGGGGAGCCTGTTCAGTGCCCAGCCACCCCCTGGGGGAAGAACCTTTTCCTAATTTCCAGTTAGATGATCCAGTGGACTTCCCCCTCTGATGCCTACCAGTGCTTCCAGGAGCAGGCACTGCATCACTGCCCCTGGACCATGTGCCACACAACTGGGATCTGGCAAACCTTCTCAGGATGAATTTTGCCTCCATCTAATCTGACCTATTTGTGATGTGCACTGGCCAGTTCCTGTGGATGGGTGGCCACAGGCTCCCCAGTGGAGCTCTACAGAGTGGCTTTTCATCAGCACGTTGTCCAGGACGGGTTCCCATCATTCCAAGCCTCTCCCGGAGCAGAGACACGTTCCTGGACACATCCCCTTTGAAACAAACACCTGCCCAGCCCTCCTGCTGCATCCCTGCTGCTCGTGGCAGGAGTCACCCTGCTGGGGACAGGGAGGGGGGGGCTGTGAGCCCATCATTAGCCCATTAACCAGGGCTAATTAATGCCATGTGCCAACAGAGCACGTATGGGAATGTGCATGGATTCATGGATTCATTCAGGGCAGTGACAATGTGATTAATAACCACCGTGTGCCACAGGAAGACAAAGTCCTTCTGGCTGCTGTTATCATGTTAATAAAGTCAGAGGCTCTGGGGAGGAATTAATTCCACAGGTACCTTCCGTGACCCCTGGAGTAAACCCAGGCTTTAGTGCTGTCACCCCAGAGAAGGATTTAATCACCAGATTCACATGGAATCACAGGTTTCCCCCAAGTGTGTGACCTACATGGAAGGAGCAGGAAGGGGAGACTCAAGAGGAGTCACAGAATCCCAGAATGGTTTGGGTTGGAAGGGACAGTAAAGCCCATCTCATTCCAACCCCTGCCATGGGCAGGGACATCTTCCACTAGACCAGGTGGCTCCAACCTGGCCTTGGACACTTCCAGGGATCCAGGGGCAGCCACAGCTTCTCGGCCCTGTGCGCAAGGGGCCTCACCACCCTCCCAGCTAACAATTCCTTCCAATATCCCATCTAACCCTGCCCTCTGTCAGTCTGAAGCCATTCCTCCTTGTCCTGTCTCTCCAACCCTTGTCCAAAGTCCCTCTCCAGCTCTCTGGGAGCCCCTTTAGACACTGGAGCCCTCCACATGGGACCAGGGGGTCTGAAGGACCTCAGGCCTTCTCTCCTCCTTTGCCAGATCACGGGAAAGAAGAGCTGCTGATATTTCTGGCACATGCTGGAAGGATTTCCCCTCCCTGCAAAAAGCCAGATCGTTGCACTTTGCAATCTCCACGTGAAAGCAAAAAGCTTTGGGGCTTTCTGGGGTCAGGAACCCCGCTCTGGGGACACTGCCCTGGGGATCATCCAGCATGCAGTGGGCCAGGCAGCTCCCGTGCACTGAGTCCAACCCTCAGCAAGCGAAGGCAGGGGAATTAATGAGTGTGAAATGAAGAAAAATCCCATTTAGCAGCGCCTTAAAATCAAGGGAATTTGTTCTTTGCGGAAAGCTGGCCCCTTTTTCAATGCTCTTGTTCCAAGGCTGCAAGAAGAGACCTCTGTGATTCACATTAGCATTAATGGGAGCTAAGCATTTAAATCTCTGTCCCCAGAGCACTTAGGAGAGAATCTGTCCCCTCTTTGTGCTCGCTAATAGCTCCATAACCCTCCTCCTTCCCAGGCACGGCTGACAAAGGGATTTCTGTCACTCTCTGATTCTCCCTTGTCCCAGTGCATGGATGAGCACGGTCGGTGCAGAAGGCTGAGGGCTCTGCAGGGCTGAGCACGCTCCAAGAAACAGAGAAAAGCATCGTTTTAACTCTGCACGGTCGGGTCTGGTCCAGTTCTCCTCCTGTATAACCCAGCTGCCAGCCACGGAGCTCCTCCAGGTTCACCTTGAGGAGAGGAGGGAGGTGGGTTTGTTATTTTAGGACGTGCTGGGTCCTGCTCAGCACCGGGTGTTGGATTGGTGGAGCTGGCTCCGTGTGACATCTGGAACACTGAGAAAAGCCTCAGGTTCTCCAGTGTTGGCCACTACCAAGGGTGAAGAACAGTTGGTATTGTTTCAAACCCCAGCTTGCTTGCAGGCTCTGGTTTAGGTTGGAAAAGCCCTCCAAGATCATGGAGTCCAACCATTCCCCCAGCACTGCCAAGGCCACCCCTGACCCACATCCCTAAGTGCCACATCCACATGGCTTTTAAATCCCTCCAGGGATGGGGACTCTACCACTGCCCTGGGCAGCTGTGCCAGGGCTGGACAACCCTTTCCATGAAGAATTTTCCCCAAAATCCAACCCAAATCTCCCCTGGTGTAACTTGAGGCCGTTCCCTCTCCTCCTGTCCCTTGTTCCCTGGGAGCAGAGCCCGACCCCCCTTCCTGGCTCCCCCCTCCTGTCAGGGAGTTGCAGAGCCAGAAGGTCCCCCCTGAGCCTCCTTTTCTCCAGGCTGAGCCCCCCCAGCTCCCTCAGCTGCTCCTGCTGCTCCAGACCCTTCCTGAGCCCTGTTCCCTTCTCTGGACATGCTCCAGCCCCTCAGTGTCCTTGTGAGGGGCCCAGAACTGCCCCCAGGAATGGAGGTGCCCCAGCAGTGCCAGCACAGGGGGACAATCAATTCCCTGGTCCTGCTGAACACAGTACTGCTGATCCAAGCAGGATGCCCTTGGCCTTCTTGCCCACCTGGGCACACCCTGGGCTCATGTTCAGCCAGCTCTCAGTGAACACCAAACTCACCAAAACCAATCCCAAAAGAGCTCTTGGCATTACACCTGCTCTGACATCCCAAGTGTTGCAACCAGCCCCTGTTTCTTCTTTCCTTCCAGCCAAATCATCTCCCAGCCAGTTCCTCCACTGGAGGCAAAACAGGAATAAGCCATGGTAAGAGAAGGTGCTGTTCCCAGCTGTTCTGCTCGTGCCCTCGAAAGGATGAGGAGCTGTCACAGATGCTGGAGTTGAACTCATGTGCTTCTTTCTTTTAATTAAAGCACGGGACCTGCAGCCTTTGAATCTTGAGGCCAGTTCAGTGTACTTGATGCCTGACTAATTAGAATGGGATGTTTAATTAAAACTTGCATTCAGTCAGGAAGCTGATGAAGCTAAACTGCTGCTAATTGGCTTTTGGCTCCAGTCACGAGGGCCCGACTTTTGGATCTAATGCTGCCTATGGAAAGAAACCAGGAGCTGCAGCCTGGGCTAAACCTGCCCCTCAAGACTCGAGGAGTCACAGTGCTGTGTCCTGGGATCCTGAAGGGGCTGGTCCTTGAACACTTCCATGGATGGGGCAGCCACAGCTTCTCTGGGCAACCTGTGCTGGGGCCTCACCACCCTCACAGCCAACAATTCCTTTCCAGTATCCCATCTAACCCTCTTGTCAGTGGGAAGCCACTCCCCCTTGTGCTGTCCCTCCAGGCCCTTGTCCAAAGAGATCCCTCCCTGGCTCTCTTGTCCAAGGCCAGGTTGGGCAGGGCTTGGAGCAACCTGGTCTAGTGGAAGGTGTCCCTGCCCATGGCAGTGGGATGGAATGAGATGGTCTTGAAGGTCCCTTCCAACCCAAACCATTCCATGATTCAGTGATTCCATGGTCTTAGCTGCAAATATCTGTGACTCTGAGCCAAAGCAGGCGACAGGAACAGGATGTGGATCCGAATTATCCCCTTTCCAACACCGCACCGTTCTGCTGCTGAGCATCAGACACAGCTCCAGCTCAGGTTTTCCTGGTTTCCCACAAGAAGGATGTGCTCTGAGCCTGACAGAAAGCTGCAAATAGAGCAACAGATGGAAGAGCCTATGCCTGTCATCAGCAGGACACACACACACACACACAGAGCCAGGTTTGTGAGCACAGCCCCCGCGTGCAAACTGCAGGACAGGAAGGAACATTTAGGAATGGATCACCCCACTTCCCCACTGCATTCCATGGGGACCTTGGTTCTCCTCCTTCAGTGCAGTTATGCCAGGGAAACTGGGGTATGCAGGAGGAAGATGAAATGCAAACTATCTGGATGGAGCAGCCCCTGGGAGAGGAGCTCCTTGGGGCTGGATGCTCCTGCTGCCACGGCCCTGAGAGCAGTTGGGATCTGCCAAGCAGATGATCCTCCACGGGATCTGCATCTCTAGGCCAGGCATCCGCAGAGAGGATTATCTCTGGGGCAATATTATTGACATCAGAATTAATTCCAGGGCATGTGGAGTGGCCCCTGCATCTCTGGAAGGGGCAGAGATGCCTTTACTCTGCTGCTCTAAGTTCTAGGACCTGACAGATCCTCCTGGGGCAAGGATGCAGCCCTTTGCCACTGCAGTGCTGGGAAAACCCCAGGCAGAACCTGAGGAGGGAGGACACCCCCAGATGGGGACACCTTTGTGGTGGTGACAGCCAGGTGCAGCTCCCCAAGGATCCCCAGCCCTGGATGGAGCTACAGCCTTTCCAGTGCAGACGGAGGGATGTGGTGGGTTTGGGATGTCCAGAGAGGTCCATGGGATGTGCAGAGCACCCAGCCCTCACCCCTCTGCAGTGCTGAGGGCACCCACAGCCAGCACCAGGTTCTGAGGGTGCTCAGCACCCCTGGGGACACAGACTGTGTTTTGTGCACAGGGAATTTTCCTCCTGCAGTCTCCTCCTGCCTCTCATCTCTCACCCTTTCCCCCCACCCCTGTGCAGTGACACAGCAGACACACACTCCCAAAAAGCTGTCACAGGGAAGACTCGCTCCAGAAGGGACTGTGGACCAAGGCAGGATGGAGGCAGCAGGGAATTCAGCTGGGAAAAAACCTCCCATCCCTTCTGCAGTCCCCCCTGAGCTGGGGGAGGTGATGCAGTGGAGTTTGCCCTATGCCAAGTCCCAAATCCAAAGTGCTGCCTGCCAGCTGGTAGGATTCTGTTAAAGCCACTTATTTTTTTGATAGCATTGGAAACAGGAAAGCAAAGAGCAGAAATCACTGCCAGTCCCTTGGAGTTTGGAGGCTTTACTAGCTCAGCCCAGGTGGTTTTTATTTATTCCCACCCACCCCGAGTTACTGTTTATCCAGGAAATCTTGCACATGGATGCACATCCTGTACTAAGGAGCTACTGCAGGGCTATGGGTGTTTGGTTGGATTTGGGGAGAGCTGGGCATGGCTGGGACCCCAAGGGCAGCCCCTGGAACACCCCTGTGAAGGGGAGAGAGCTCAGGTCAGGAGCTGTGGACACCTTGTCCCACAGGAGCCTGGATGTCACCAGGATGCCTGGCCTGACCAAGACTGGGTCTGCCACATTTCTGGGCCCAAGCCCCGTTGCCTGTGGGATTTCTTGCTTCCTTGGGATCCCCATCCCACCACACCATCTCTCTGAGCTCCCTGGGAGGTGGTGATGGCAAAAACCAGCCTGGAGCTGAAGCCCCAGCCCCGATGTGCCTTCACTTGGGTGCACAGATGGCCCTGGCCACTGGCTTTGTTCACACAGACACAGGGGCAGTGTATTCCCCCAGCAGGCAGAGCTGATTCAAAAGCTCCAGCCTGGAAATAAAACAAGGATATATTCTTTTCAAGCACGACCTTACTAAAACCCTTTCACTGCCTCCCATGTGGCCACAGGATTCCCTGGCCCCGGGCAGGCCGGTGCTCTGCCTCCTCCCAGCCTGGCTGGGTTTATTGTGTGTTTGATTTCCCCTGGTCACAGTGACATTCTGCAGCAGTGGCAATGTCTGTCAGTCCATCTGTACCAGCACAGTGACATTCCCAGTCCCACCTGGTTGCCCAAAGCCCCTCGCCCTGCACACGTGGCAGAATGGGATGAGGGTCAACACCCTGACCGGCCCCAGGTTTTGGGGGGTCCTCCCTGAAAGGAGACTTTTAATATTTTAAAAACGACCTGCTGTGACTTGGTTGCCAAGCCCTGCACATCAACCAGCACTGGAAGCGCTGCTGGAAGCAAGAGACTCGGGGTAAGGACACCAATTATTCCCTCAGCGTGGATTTTAACGCGCGGAATAGTTATGTCAGAATTGTGAAAGAACAACTCCGGCCTCCAGACCCCCTGCCAGGAGCCACATGGATGACAGCCTGGCTGGGATGCCTGGGAGGCTGCAGGGGCGGGTCACATGCTGCTGCTTCCACGCTGAAATGGAACAGAAAAGTGTTTTGTTCCTGCTGTGAATCCTTGTGTTCACTTGAACCTGCCGTTCCCCGGTTCCCAGACCGGCTGTGGCCAGGACAGCTGGTGCTCTGCAGCCTGAAAGGATTTCTCAGCAGGATCTGGGAGAAGCCTGTATGAGGAAGGTACAGGCCTGAACCCTGAACCCCCAAATTCCAGCATCCTTGCTCTTTAACCCCACTTCTTCCAAGGGCAACCAACCAGGAATGGAAAACTCTCCAGCAGACAGGGCTGCCAAGTGGCCTGTGAGATAACAGACCTCCAAAAATATGAGGACACCAGATGAAGTTATTAAACTTCACTGGAGCTGCAGTGACCTTCCATATCTAAAGCACTGCTGTGAGATCAGTCTTAGTTTAGCTTATCCCCCTGGAAAAGGATAGGTATAGGATGATTCTTTGCAACCTGACGAATCACTGAGGTTGGAAAAGACCTCCAAGATCATCAAGTCCAACCCTCCAAGTTGGTTGAAGCTGAAAAAGGCCAGTTTTGCCCACAGGGACGCTCACTGTGGGTCGATTCATGTGTGGCAACTTGCTTGGCTGCCCCTAGTCCTTGGACTAAAAAAAAAGCAGGAGGTATGGAATGTCCTGGGCTGCTCCTGACTGTGAGGATGTGTTGAAGATGCTCTGTCCTTGCTTTGATACAGGATATAGTCCTTGCTTTGATTTTTGGGGAGAAGAAATGCAAGCACTCTTTGACATTTTCCAATTAATTCCTAATTTGCTTCATAAACACTCAACAACAACTCATCTAAGCTCTTCCCTGGCAAAACCTAAACACATCCCTTTGAAATCACAGGCAGAACTGCTGGATCTATTTCAGGAATGTTGGGAAAAACACAACAAAGGGCTGCTGCCTGTCCACAGGTACACAGGGGGGCAAACAAGGTAACGAGGAGAAACTAAAAAAGTCCAAATATTATGGATTGGTTGGTGCAGATCTGTGGAGTGGGTTGATGCTGAGGTTCACTCTCCACATTTCGGGACAATTTGGACTCTCCCTCGCCTGGTCCTGCCCCAGGTGTGTTCCTGGGGTGCACCTTCCAGGCTGTGTCCCTGAGAGGTCCTGCTGCAGCTCTGCACAGAGACATCAGGGTGGAAATGCAGGCTGAGAATTCCAAATCCATGCTGGAGCCGCTGTTTTCCTGCACTGAGCCATTCCCACATCCTGGTCTGGGTGACAGTGTCCCTTGGAGTCTTGTAACCGAGATGACACTGATTGAGTCTGGCTTTTTTGGGATATGAGCCCTGCCAAGAAGGCCCTCAACTCTGCTAGTGGCTGGTTCATGCAAGCAGGAGCAGAATAAATCCCTCCCAGTCATTCCCTGTGGGACAGCTCAGGGCAGGGCAGGCAGCAAGAACTCAGCTCCCAGCTCCAAAGCTGACAGCCAGCCAAGATCCAAGTGGGATCCTCAGGACACATCTCCTTCCCTCTGGAGCCATCACAGGGAACCTTGAGGTCTGAGGGGGGAATCAGGACAGGCTGGATCGTGTATTCATGGATGTGACTGACATCACCGCTCCACGGTGCTGTGGAGGGAGATCCCAGGAACTAAAGGGGCAACACAGGGCTGGGATTCATCCCCAGCTGCTCTGGGAAACCTGTGCCAGGGCATCACCACCCTCACAGCCAACAATTCCTTCCCAATCTCCCATCTATCCCTGCCCTCTGGCAGTGGGAAGCCATTCCCTGTGTCCTGTCCCTCCATCCCTTGTCCCAAGTCCCTCTCCAGCTCTCCTGGAGCCCCTTTAGGCCCTGGAAGGGGCTCTCAGCTCTCCCTGGAGCCTTCTCTTCTCCAGGTAAACACCCCCAGCTCTCCCAGCCTGGCTCCAGAGCAAAGAGGCTCCAGTGCTTGGAGCATCTCCATGGCTTCCTCTGGACTTGTTCCAGCAGCTCCACATCCTTCTGTTGTGCTCCCCAGTTATCCTGTTCAGCCTCTTCCACTGCCCCTTGTCTAATTCCAGACCCCTCACAGAGGCAGCTCCCTCTCTGCTGTGCCCTGGGATGTCCCTGGAAGTGGCTGCTTAGGATCTCCTGTGAGTGTCTCCACTCACTGGCCCAGTGGCCACCTGGACCACAGAGGGCTATTCCTGCTGGGAGGGTGACCCAGGGACAGGAGCACTGCACTTCAGGGGGCAGCACTTGGGACAACAGGCCAGAATCCAGGGAACACCACGCTTGGAGCTGACCCAGGAGCTCAGGACACTGGCTGAGTCTCTAATACCTATTCCCTTATGTCTGCTACACCGTGGTAAGGGGAACCCAGGGCTCAGAGGCTTATCAGAGTGAAGGAAAAATGCCACAAGGAGCAGGGATCAGCTGCCACAGGGATTAGCTGCTAAGCAGCCCTCTCAGGAAATGCAGTGTCTGGCTCTATTAACCTTTCTCTCTAATTAGGGCTCTGCAATGACATTGTTGCTTCCTAAAAACAATAATAATGCTCTTTCAGTGGCTGCCTGAGATGTGGAAGATTTTCCTTGATGTGCCAGTTCCTTCTGACCTGCAGAACACTCCTCCAGAAGCTGAACTCTGCTTCCTGAGGCTGATTATAACTAGATCAACTGCCTTGATTACCTTGTACTAACAAACAACATTATTCTTGATATTTGTCATGCACTGACTTCCTCAACAGTGCTGCAGCAGTGGGTGACTCCATGTCAATAATCCATTTCTCTGGATCTATCCTGGATGCTTGTTCAGGGCTGGTTAGAGGGAGCAAAGGCAAGCACTGACAGCAGCCCTGGGTAACACACATCCCACCTTCCAGGGCACCAGAAGCCAAATTCCTGCAGTTTCCCTTCAGCACAGACTCATCTTCTGGGTATTTTTTCTTAGAAGTCTGTCTGCAACATGTCCTGCCCTTGTCACACCAAAAGAAAGGAAATCTGTTGACTGGGCCAGGATGTGTCTGATTGCAGCTGGGAGCCCCAGTGATGTCAGAGTCACTGAATCATAGAATCCCAGGATGGTTTGAGTTGGAAGGGACCTTAAGGACCATCTCATTCCAACCCCCTGCCATGGGCAGGGACAATTTTCACTATCCCAGGTTACTCCAAGCCCTGTCCAACCTGGCCTTGGACACTTCCAGGGATCCAGAGGCAGACACAGCTTCCCTGGGCAACCTGTGCCAGGGCCTCACCACCCTCACAGCCAGGAATTCCTTCCCAATATCCCATCTAACTCTGCCCTCTGGCAGTGGGAAGCCATTCCCCCTTCTCCTGTCCCTCCATGCTCCTGTACAAAGTCCCTCTCCATCTTTCCTGTGGGCTCCCTCCAGGTGGTGACAGCTACACTCTTATACTTTCCAGAGTGATTTCTCACCAAGAAAAACCTTTGCCAGCCAGGCTTATTCCATCTCCCTGCCCCCTGTGCTCCAGCAGCTGCAGCTGGAAGTGGGAGCCTGGCAAAGCTGTGCCTGGTGGGAATGTCCCACACAGAGGAGGTATCCTAGGACAGAGGGGTATGTACTGTCCCATCTGGCTCCTCCAGCCACGAGGGAAACGGGCTCCAATCTCCAACTCCAGGAGGAGCAGGACATGGTCCCTGCCAGTATTCAGCCCTCTGAGGGCTGGGGAACACCTTAAGGGTGCTTAAACATCCCTTTTCCATAAATTCAGGAGGAGAGTGTATGGGATGTTGTGTTCTCTGCCTCTCTGGAAAGGTTTATAAGTGTAGCTGTGTGCTTATTCTTCCTGTTGATGCACCTCCAGCAAAGAACCAGCCTGTCTGCTCAGGAATGGGGCTCTGAGTGCTGATGTAGGAGGGTTCCAAGCACTTCCAGCTGCTCAGGACGCCTCTGGAATGTGCCTTGCAGGGGATGGAGCCGGAGGAGTCACTGCTCAGCTCTGCCTCATTCATCTCTCACAACACAACGGCACCGACACGCAGCAAACGAGCCCTGGGCTTCCAGGGGGGTTTGGAAACGCCACCAGGCACAGGACAGCACTGAAACATCAGCGTGCTCCCAGCTGGGGCACAAGTGACAGTGACCAGCCATTGTCACAGCTCTGCTCCCCAGCACAGGGCTGTGCTGGGGTTGCTCCAGAGGATCCTCACCAAGCCTTCTGCAGCCAAAGCAACTCTTTGCTTCCCTCCATCAGCCTCATCACATCCCTCAGGGAGCTGCCCATCCTTTTGTTGGTGGCACATGTCCCTTTGGTGTCTGCATCCATCCACAGGGACACAAAGATGCTCCAAGGGCTGGAGCCCCTCTGCTCTGGAGCCAGGCTGGGAGAGCTGGGGGGGGTTCACCCGGAGAAGAGAAGGCTCCAGGGAGACCTGAGAGCCCCTTCCAGGGCCTAAAGGGGCTCCAGGAGAGCTGGAGAGGGACTCTGGACAAGGGATGGAGGGACAGGACAAGGGGGAATGACTTTCCACTGCCAGAGGGTAGGGTTAGATGGGATATTGGAAAGAAATTCCTGGCTGTGAGGGTGGTGAGGCCCTGGCACAGGTTTCCCAGAGCAGCTGTGGCTGCCCCATCCCTGGAAGTGTCCAAGGCCAGCTTGGGTAGGGCTTGGAGCAACCTGGTCTAGTGGAAGGTGTCCCTGCCTATTGCAGGGGGTGGAACATGATGAGCTTTAAAGGTCCTTTTCAACCCAAACTGCTCTGCACTATGAATTTCCACCACAGTTTTAGAGACAGAGAAGCCCCTCTGCACGGCAAACATCAGAGCAAACATTCACATGATGCCCAGGGACCATCGAGCCATGGCCTGGCTCGTCAGCTCTTCCCAAGCACTCCCACATGCCTAAGAAATGAAGAGTAGGATGTGAAACAGTGATGGTGTTTTATGGTCATTCTTAATTAAAAGAAAATTAAAAACCCTCTCCCTTCCTCAACTCGTTGCTGTAACATGTGGAAGACAGGCTGATCACCACAGCTGCACCCACAGTGGGACAAACCTCCCAAATTTTGGTCTGTATTTTCCTGACAAGGTCCTCTCACTGTTTTTCTTGCACAGTTCCTTAAACCCACCTGTGTGTTGTGAAAACACCCAGCAAACAGCCCGTTTCCTCCAGGTTGGACTCGGGTTTGTTGGCAGAGGAATCAGGGCAGAGATTTTGGTATCTCAAAGCAAGAAAAAGCAGCACAGCAATAACCTGCTGTCACCTACCTCACAAACCACTGCTCCACTTGACCCCCCTTCTCCTTCAGGCCCAGGGAATGCCAGAGGGCTCGAGTCCACCCAGAACAAAATGAGCTCCCCGGGGGCTGCTGTGAAATGCTCTTACTTGAGCAGAACAAACGAGCACGGGGGGAACAACTGTCAGAAAAGGTCAAGGAGCTTTAAACCACTTCCAATCAGGTCAGTAACAGGGAAAGGTTTGGGTCCTGCTGGTTTGGAACAGCACAAACTAGTGCTTCATCTTTTTATTCCAAAAATCTGGGGGACATTGCTGTGAATGGTGAGGGAAGTCCCACCAGGCAAACCTGACAAGGTTTAGGCCTAGATTAGATCCCCTTTTTCTCCATGGTGGATGGAAAAACATGGAAGCAAAGACTTAGGTTATGATCCCATGGGCCAACATCCATGTCCTGTAAGGAATAAAGGTACTGGGGACAAAACAAGACCCTCAGCCTGCAAGTGAAGTTGCCAGGGGATTGTCACACCCATTTTTTGGGGTACAGATATCAGGCCACCACTGTGTGTGAGGACCAAACACCTTCTCCTACACCTTCCTCCAGGCAGTGCTTGTGGTCCTGGCACTGCCCAGCCTCCAGGAAGGTGCAAATCCTGTGCTTCCTGCCTTAAAATTACACTCCATCTGCCTCCAATCCAATTAGTGCCTCCCCACTCAGCCCACCCCGGTGGTTACTCACACTTCAGCTCTTCCATCCCATTATTGCATTAAAGTCTTGAAATCTGATTACATTGTTTGGAGTTAAATTTAAACCTGATTACCTGCATAAACAATGATTTTTTTTTCCCCAGTCCCAGCCCAAACACAGTGGAAAGCAGGCTGAGAGCCCCACGGGGCAATTCCTCCTTCTGCACTGAGTGTATGGACCATCCTTTTGTCTTGTCCTACAGCCTTTAATAACCATCTGGGGGTTGCAGTCAGGCACAGCCATAAACAGGCTTGACAGCTCGCCAGCATCTTGACTTTGCTTTGACATTGAATTGCCTGGAAATGCAAATTTTATTGGATTCTCCAGCTCTGAGCCTTAGTCACTGAGGGAATAAGGTACAGGAATACACCCCACTGCTGTGATCGGCTGGATGGTGACCATGAAGGCTGGGAGAGCTGGGAATGTTCAGCCTGGAGTAAAGAAGGCTCCAGGGAGACCTTAGAGCACCTTCCAGTGCCTAAAGGGGCTCCAAGAAATGGAGAAGGACTATGGACAAGGGCCTGGAGTGACAAGACAAGGGGGGATAGATGTAAGCTGAAGGAGGATAGATTTAGATGGGATATTGGGAAGGAATTTTTGGCTGGGAGGGTGGTGAGGCCCTGGCAGAGGTTGCCCAGAGGAGCTGTGGCTGCCCCTGGATCCCTGGAAGTGTCCAAGGCCAGGTTGGATGGGGCTTGGAGCAACCTGGGCTAGTGGAAGGTGTCCCTGCCCATGGTAGGGAGTAGAACTGGATGGTCTTTAAGATCCCTTCCAACCCAACCATTCCATCATTCTATGAAGTCCCACCACAAAGGGAAGCTCAATGAAGCCACCTTCCTCCTGAATGTGGTCCTGATATGGCATCCAGGAGGTCTGGAATCCAAGCCCTGCTCTGCTCTAGTGATGCTGGGCAAGTCCAGTGCTCCCAGTGCAGCCCAGAAAGCTCTGGGGCAGTGGGACTGGTGGGTACTCTGTCTAAGGAGGCCTCATGTGCTTCATACAAAGGCAAATCCCACCTTCCAACCAGCAGGAGCAGGGAGCTGGCACCAGGAATGCCACACAGCAGCAGCATCCCTGGGCAGCATCTCCCTGTCCATCCAAACCACGGCTCTCTGAGATCCCAGCCCGGAGCCTGAGCAGCAGCTTCTCATTTCACAGCCCTTTGCCTCCTTGGCTGCTGCCCAAAACCGGGATTTTACAGACTTTACTCATGGATTTAGCTGAAAGGAGGTTTTTAAAGGCACAGATGGGAGATGGCATCTCATTCCCTTCGGCCGTGGACACACAGGCCTTCCCTCGGATGGGAGGGAGAATTCATTTCAGACACCCATCTCCTGGCATTTCCTAATGAATCTTTGAGGCTGCAGCCTCCAAGGATGGGCTGCTGTACCCAAAAATTTGCCTGCCTTTCCCAATGGAATGGGCTCAACACAAGGTATCTCCTCTCCCACCCAAATCTTACCTCGGGCACATCCAAAGTCCTACACAACGACAACACCGTGGCTTTCCTGTGTATGTTCCTTCTGGCTGTTGCTCTTAACCACCTGTCCCTGCAAAAAGCAGTCTGGGGATCTGAGGTAAAACAGCATCAGCATGGAAGGGGTTGGGGTAGATGACCTTAAGGGTCCCTTCCAACTCAAACCATTCCATGATGGTCATTTCCATCACTGTCTCAAACCTAAACTCTCTAAGCCTTAGGCCATCTTTCCCAATCTGACCCTCCCTGATGGGATACTGGCCAATCTCTGTGTTGAAGGAGGTATTTGGGGTCATCAGCACTTATTCAGGCCGCTGCCCATGTGTCCAAATGCCCAATCCCAAAGTCAGCTCTGGGAGAAAGGTAAATTTAACTACTTTTTCACTCCTTTGATTTAAGTATCCTACTTCCTGCTGTACCCATGGAAACACAAAGCCTCCAAGAGCCCTTTACAGGCTTGAAGACCATCACAATCCCCTTTCCAGCCTCCTCTCCTCTCCATGCATGCCCAGCTCACTCATCCTTTCCCTGTGGTCACTCCAGTTGCTCTCCCTCTTTGGGACCACCACGGTTTGCAAGTGCCTCCATGTCTCCCCACACCACCCTCCAGCTGAGGCTGTGCTCCCATGACTCTCCCTGACACGCAGGACAGCTCACAGCACCTTTCTGGGGTGTTTTTGGGGCTCTCCTCTGAGCCCTTCTCACGCCGGACCTGACCAAATAAATCCCCGCGCACCATCATCTCTTCAGGCAAACCCATCACCACCTATCCGACCCGGGAGTACACAACCAACCCCTCCCTCTGCTTCTCTGACATATTTTTAAGAGGATGTGGCCTCTCTTAAAGCATTCTCTTTGTTTTTTTTCACTAAACATTGCTCTTGGCTAGTGCTTTAAAGCTCCTGTTTGCCGGTGAGCGCCTGACGAGCACAAAAGCGACGCGTTAAAACCTCCCGAGATGTTCTGTGTAGCAAGGACGCCCAGAGCCATCAGCAAAACACACTTCAGGGAGCTGAACAATTCCAGCTGCTGTCCTGAGCTTTCCTTCACACCTCTAGGAAAACAGCAGCGAGCTCCAGCTCAGACAGTGCCCGTGCTGGGAGATCTCTGCTCTGCCAGCAGGCACTGGCAGGCAAAGCTTCACCGGCAACTGAACATCAGCAAATTATCCCTGATTTTATGCTTCCTGCTTTTAATAAGATTGCTGGAATCACACAGCAGCAGCAGCAGCAGCAGGAGAAGGGAAGCAAAACCAAGATGCAGATGGATCACCTGGTTCTTTCTGCCTCAATCCTTCCCCCTCCAACAGGATGGGAAACCGCTCCCTGGATACCACCACTCCGGATCTTTGCTTTCAGCCATGAGCCTCTGGAAGATTCCAGCCAGCCCAGGAGACAAGGAGCTCTTGGCAGTAGAGCTGACATGACAAGGGGGAGTAGATTTAAGCTGAAGGAGGATAGATTTAGATGGGATGTTGGGAAGAAATTCCTCCCTGGGAGGGTGGTGAGGCCCTGGCAGAGTTGCCTGGAGAAGTTGTGGCTGCCCCATCCCTGGAAGTGTCCAAGGCCAGGTTGGACAGGGCTTGGAGTAAACTGGGCTAGTGGAAGGTGTCCCTGCTCATGGTAGGGGGTTGGAACTAGAAGAGCTTTAAGGTCCCTTCAAAACCAAACCAATCTGGGATTTTGTCTCCTTCAATTTTTGCTGCTGCTCCTGGGCTGGACTTGAGCTCTCAGAGGTCCTTCCTAATCTGAATTTTCCTATGACCAAGGCTGTAACACTAAAAAAAAAAAGAGCTTTTTGCCTGCCATGAACATCTTTACCCGAGCAGAGATGCTCCCACCTTGTCACCTCCCTGGAGTTTCACCTGTTTTCACCACCCTCAACCCCCTTGGGCTCCACAGTCCTTCCTCTTCCTATGAGATTTCTCTGCATCAGAGACCAAGGGCCAGGTCCAAGGACCAGGATTTCACATTTCCTTTAAAGCACTGCTGTAGAAACACTCCCCATCACCATGGATACTGGAGTCCTGGGAATGCAACACTCACCACAGCAGTGCAGAGATGCTTGGGTGGATCCTGCCAGCAAAATGCACCATGAGGAAGCTCAGAGCTCACCTCAAGTGCAGGAAAAACACAGTATTTCAGCCTTTCTCCTCTGTTAACTCCTTCCTCCAGGCACTGAAGTCTGAGCCTTCATGTCTGGATGCAAGCTTCCCAAATTGGAAAGGGCTGGATTTGGGATTACTCCCAAAATGTGATAGCAACCAGACTATATTCGGTGCTCCAAATACCCAAAAAAACATCCTGGATTTCAGAGACTCCAAAACATGGAGGGAACAGGATTTATGGGGAAGGAGAAGGATGGGAAAGCACTTCATTCCCAGACTTAGAATGACCAGAAGTGCTACCTCAGACAGGGAGCAGACTGTGCCAGATCCCCTGTCCCCATTTTGGGTGGGCACAGGGGGAATTTGGCAGGCCCTTGTCCTCCTCTGGCTGGGGGCTGGAAGTGGCCTCAGGAAAACAATCCCAAACTCTCCAGTTGCAAGGCCAGACTAGTTTTCATTTCTCCAGCAGGTGCAGGCTGCAGCACCTTGCTCCAGAGTCACACCAATCCCTGGGGATTTGCTCAAGGGCTCCAAAAAGGTTCCAAGAGCCAAAGGACCCAGATCCACGGTCCCCTCACTTGCCACTTTGCAGGCACATAACCCCCTTGGGAAGCAGGACATTGTGGCACAAGGCAGGGAGGAACAAGCAGCCTGTGGAAGTGGTTTAGCACCAGGTTCTCCAGGAAGGAGCCTCCCAAAGCCAGCAAAGGTGCAGGGCAGTGCAGGAAGGTGGGAATTCAGCAAGTGCAAAGATTGAAATAACTCTGAGGATCCCAAATTCTGGCTCTCCCAGTGCAATTCAGGAATGAGCTCTTTGGAAATCCTGCTCTCCCGAGCTCAGAAGGTGTTTTGAAGTGGCCTCTTGGGAGCCCACACCAAGATTTCCAAGGAAAGTAAAACACAGGGAGAGGGACTAAGTGATAAAAGCACTGAAGGCAGCAGGAGACTGGGAAGGGTGGAGAGAGGGGAGGATGGAAATCCTTCTAGGGCAGGCAAATGGCACTGGATGGATTATGATTGCAGATCCATTAATAAAAAAGGAGGAAGAATAAATCAATAATCCTGGAAGAGCTGAGATAATGACTGCCTTTAAAAAAATTAATCTTTAATAAGAAAGGACGTCTGGCTAATTAGGAAGTAATGAAGAACTTGTCAGTGTATGTACAGAGAGCGGGGAGGTGAGGGGGTTCCATAACCCACAACTGGAGGATATCCGGATCGCTGGAGCTGAGCAATCCATCCTGGTGCCACGAGGGAAGCAGTTAATGGACCCACTGAATCATTCATGATCATTTATGAAGAAGTGAAGAATTCAGGAAATACCAGGGGATAAGAGAGGGGGGGGAAATAATTCACATTTGCTTGAGTTATAGGGTTTTTCTTTTCCAGAGGAAAGAAAAAGCCTCCGAGACCTTAAAGAAAACCAGGCTGAGGAGAAAAGAGGAGAAAAGGAGCCACAAACATAGTAAACACCTCTAAAAGTCCAGGAACTGAGCAGTAAACAGAGCACCTGCTCAGGAGAAGGGTCTTAGGAGCAGCCTGTACACACACAGCAGAGGGGCTTCGGGGGGCCTGACGGTGCTCAGAGGTGCTCTGGCGGGTGTGGGTTTGTTAGGGATGTTTACAGGGTGCAGAGGAGAGGGATGCAGGGACTCTCAAGGGTGTCTGAGGTGGGATCATGGAATCACTGAGCTTGGAAAAGCCCTCCAAGATCATGGAGTCCAACTGTTCCCCCAGCACTGCCAAAGCCACCACTGACCCACGTCCCCAAGTGTCACATCCACATGGCTTTTAAACCCCTCCAGGGATGGGGACTCCAGCACTGCCCTGGGCAACCTGTTCCAATGTCTGACAACCCCTTTGGTGAAGAAAATTTTCCCTGATATCCAAACTGAACCTCTCCTGGTGCAACTTGAGGTCATTTCCTCTTGTCCCATCGGTGGGATGTCCACCCTGCAGAGCAGGATGAACAACAGACCCACTCCAGTGGGATTAGTCCAGTGCTCTGCTTGAGCTCATTAGCCCCAACTCTTAATTAGCTCCCAGGCAGTCAGCTTGAGTGTTCCTGCCACAATTCCTTGGATTCACAATCCATATGCACCGGACCAGCCTGGGTTGTCCCACGGCTGTCCCACACTCAGTGTCCTGTCTGTACCATCCAGGGTAGCCCTCGTGCTCCCCTTCACCTCCAGCCTCTGTGAAGATGCTGTGGCTGCTTCTCACAGCAGCTTGGAAGGAATAAAGAACAAAGGTTCTGCTCATGAATGTCCCAGAAACACAGAGGTTTTTAATATAACTGTAAAACGTGGAGCTTGAGCTTTTTCTGGTGGCACACTGCAAGGCAAGGAGTGAGTTCAGAAGTGCCAGGGCCTGTTCCTTTCCCTTGAAGAATTTCTCCTTATTTAAATAGGTTTCTATTTAAACTTACATCCAATTTTGAATACAGAAGGGAAAAGCAGCTCATTAAGCAAAGCTTGCCCAGGCCTGTCCTTCCCTCCCTTCTCTCACACACAGGGAAGGGGCTCAAAAGGTTCCCAAAACACACTCACTGCATGTGCAGCAGAACAAGGAGCAAACAGCTCCGTGGGTTCCAAGCTGTCACAGGCACTTCCAGTGTGGAAAGCCACTGAGGAGGGACCTGTGTGTCATGGGAGAAGCATTTAAGAGGCCTTGGACACATCCAGGGGCAGCCACAGTTTCTCTGGGCAACCTGTGCCAGGGCCTCCCCACCCTCACAGCCAGCAATTCCTTTCCAGTATCCCATCTAACCCTGCCCTCTGGCAGTGGGAAGCCATTCCCCCTTGTCCTGGCACTCCATCCCTTGTCCTAAGTTCCTCTCCAGCTCTCCTGGAGCCCCTTTAGGCCCTGGAAGGGGCTCTCAGTTCTCCCTGGAGCCTTCTCTTCTCCAGGTGAACCCTCCCAGCTCTCCCAGCCTGGCTCCAGAGCAGAGGTGCTTCTCCTTGGAGCATCTCCATGTCCCATCTAGGGCCAGGGATGGTACAGGTATTTAATTACAGACTATATTATCTTCCACTCCGAGCACAGACATTAAAAATAATCATCTATATATGAACTCTGCCTCAGAATAAATAGTTATTTTTTGCTGCAGAGCTGTGCAGTCACCCAGACTACCTGATTTTAAAATATTCTCTGCAATGAAGAGGTAGATTGATTTATTTATGCACATGTAAAATGGTGAAGGCAGCAAGTTGTTACATAAACTGTTATATAAATTACCTACCAACTGCACAGAAATGTTCAAATTCCACCAACCTCATGCTGAAGGATTCAATTACTTCAAGTCATCACAGTTATTCCTGACATCCAGGACAAACGAAGGAGGAAGAATCTGGCCTAAAATTAGGCACTGGACACACATTTGTGATATTACTTGTATTCACAGATCTCTTGGCTTCTTCAAACTATAACTTTAAATCAATTTGGAGACCCCCAAACCAAGTAAACTCTTTAAACCAAATGACTGCAATAGAACAGATATTGATTTTATGGGCATTTTACTGAGGTTAAAAGCTTTTCCCAGAGATGGTCATTAGGCAAACAACTCTGCTCCAGATCCCTGCAAAGCACAGTTAGGAACAGGTCATATATTACAGCAGAGTGCAAAGCAGTTTAAATCAGCCCAGCCCCCCTGAACTCCACACTGCAGCACAGGCTCTTGGCAGGTGATGATGCTGGTCCTGTAAACTTCAAGATATTTAATTTAAACCAACTGTATTTCGGGTCATGTACAAGTAAAGTGGGTGTTTTCTTGGGTTCAGGAACCCTGCTGGGATGTAAGCCCTTCTGGAATGGCTGAATAAACACAAATCCCACTGGTAGGCTTTTGATTTAAATTACACTTATTTTACTGTTTGTAACACACAAGGTGGTGAAAAACAGATCCACTGGAAGGGAACTGATCCATGACCTTACCTGGTGACAACTCTGAATACATCACAGAATCAGAGAAGGTTTGGATTGGAAGGGAACTGAAAACTCATCTTGTTCCATCCCTCTGCCATGGGCAGGGACACCTTCCACTAGCCCAGGTTGCTCCAAGCCCTGTCCACCCTGGCCTTGAACACTTCCAGGGATGGGGCAGCCACAGCTTCTTTGTTCCAGTGCCTCACCACCCTCACAGGGAAGAATTTCTTCCTTGTATCTACTGAATCAACCCTCTTTTCATCTAAAACCATCGCCCCTCATCCTAATTACAACAGGCCCTGCTAAAGGGTCTCTCCCTCCCTCCAGGAGGCCACTGCCTGCTTTGTAAAGCCCAAACCTCTTGGACCTGGACACGATTCACGACAACTGCAAACAATTCACAGCTTTGCTGAAGCCAAAGCCGTGGCATGTGGCAGGAAGGGCTTTTATCCCTCCCCACACACAGCCTGTGCAGTCGTGACATAAATTATCCCTCTGACGCGCCTTTCGCTGCACCACGAGATGAACTGAGATGCCAAACGCTGAGGGCACAAGGTCCTGCCAAAGGATGATCTGTGCTAATTGCCACCAGTGACCTTGTGTAATGTCACTGTCACTGCCTCTGCCAAGCTGCATCTGATCCCAGGAGCTGACACAGCACCACACGAGCATCTCACGTTTCCCCCCCTGGCTGGAGAAGCATCACATAACTGCAGGAGGTATCCCCTCAAACACAGCTCATGTTTGATTGAGGCCACCTTCCACTAGACCAGGTTGCTCCAAGCCCCATCCAACCCAGCCTGGAAAAAAACTGAGCAAAATACCTTTGTGCCTCTGAACCCTCCCCAGATGCTGAGGCACTACAAGATGGGGGAGGAGAATGTTGAGAGCATGAGGTGGGATCCTACCTCCTTTCCCCTCTCCTCCTCTACCTTTCCACCCTGCAACAGGCACATTCCTCCAAGCTTCACACAACAATGAGACATCCCAGAGAAATCACAGAATCAGAGGGTGGAAAAGACTTGCAAGACCATCGAGTCCAACCTGTGCCCGATGCCCACCTTGTCCCCCAGCCCAGAGCACTGAGTGCCATGTTCAGTCTTTCCTTGGACACCTCCAGGGGTGGGGATTCCACCAGTGCCCTGCACAGCCCCTTCCAAAGCCTCATCACCCTTTCCATCAAGAAATTCTTCCTGAATTTTCCAACCTGAACCTCCCCTGGCACAGCTTGTGGCCGTTTCCTCTCATCCTGTCCCTTGGGAGAAAATCCTGACACCCAAATTCCTACAACTTCCTCTCAGAGAGTTGTAGAGAGCAAGAAGGTCGCCCCTCATCCCCCTTTTCTCCAGGCTGGAACAGATCAGTGTGCTGGCCTTCCTCAGGCACCTTCCTATTGCTCATCCAGGAATCCCATCTCAGGCCAACCAGGCACATCTGGCACAAGCAAACAGCAGGCCATGGCAACACGAGCCAGAATCCTGCTGCAACAGGCAGCTGGTCAGCTGGCAACTTGGCAGAGATGTGGGCAAGTCACCTGCCAGCCAGAAATGGAGGAAACATCCTCCTTGGAGCTGCCTGGAGCGTGTCCTTGCCCATCTGACAGCCCGGCACCGCGGCAGGAAATCAATAGAGAGCCCAAGTCACAGATGGATCGGCTGCTCAGTCATCTGGCCCCAGCTCCAGAAGAACAGCACCATTCCCACAGCCAATACCATCAAACAGCCCCCTTGCCCCTCGCTCTGGGTTGTCATCTCTCGTTAGCAGAGCAGGGGGAAGGAGCAGTGCCCACCCCCCTCCTCCTGCCAGAGGGCAAAATCCGAAATGACACAATATCACAACTCTTGGTTGTTGGTCAAAAAAAAAAAAAAAAAAGGAAAAAAAAAAGAAAAATCCTATATCCACAAATTTTTAAGTGCTGTGCTCCGGGGGAGGTGAGAAATAATTTCATAGGTGAGAAACTCTGTCTACGCACTCGCTGTGATTCACCAGGCTGTGGGCTCAGCAAATGCCCTTTCGGGCCCTCGTTTCCTGGGAACTGAATGTCAGGATGGGAGAAGTGTTGGAGCAGGATGGATACGGGAGCTGTGTGGGTTTTATGTGACAGCGCGACGCGAACCCACCGCTGCTGCTCCTCCTAGGAAAGAGCCTCACGAGGAGCTGGCTGGGGATTAAAAATGGCACAAGAAAGAGGGAGTCGGCTGAACTACAAAGGAGCACCGAGGAAATGTGTGTCGGGACAATCAGAGGCACTTTGACTGCTCCCACAGACAGCAGGGCTGAGACTTCAGTGGGTTTGCCATGAAAGTCAAAGCTTGTTTTACACTTCTGTCTTGTACCCTGCCAAAGAAAGAGCTCTGTGTTCCCAGGAAACAGTGGCATCTGTCACGGAGCCAAGGGACAACGCCGTTAATCCGCCCCTGCTTGCACATCAAGGGCTCTCACCAATTTACCATCTCAGACACCCCAACCCCTGAAAACATTTAAGTCACGCCCTGAAATCTCTGTGACTTCAATTTAAGCCTGGGCAAGTATGGAAGTGCTTTCCCAGGGAGGCTGATGCTCTCATTATGTCCCTGATGGGATTTCACCCAGCCCTGACAGCTCCGCGTTGCTGGAAGTTCCCAGAACATCTCCACGTGCTCCGTTAGGAATTCACATCACACCACCATGGGGCTGCTGGGCTGCAGGAAAGGGAGCTGTGCTAAACACACATTCCCAGGAGGCAGCTTTGAACCAGCCAGGGCAGTGGGAGGCAGGGAGAGGACGGACAGGGAGGCTGTGCAATTATTTGCTCAGGAGAACGAGGCAAAGCCTTGGCAGGGAGAACTGATCTCCAGCCCACCCCTTCCTTTTCCAGCATCCTCAGGGAAGTGTTGCCACAGTTCCCTCCCTCACTGAAGTAAGAACAGCCAACACTACACCTGCCAGCATCTTCCCACTCCTCCCCTGCTCCAGGCTGGGTGTTTTGGGTAACACAGCTTAGCCCTGCCAGAAAGGGGAGGAAAGGAACAGAGGCTCTGACCCCAAAGCAATATGTCTTCATCTTGAAATCAATAATGTGCCTTGTTAGAAATAATCCATTTCAAAGCTTGACACAACCCCCCTCCCCCTTTTCCCAGCTTTACATCCTCCAGCAGAGAGACCACAGTACAGAATCAGAGAAACCTTTCTGGGCAGGGATGACACACTGGAGTCAAACTCAGACCTCTACAGATAGAAAGGTCCTTCCCAAGCAGAAATCCCTCTGGCACAGCAAAGCCTCCAGCTAACAAAGGATCAGAGACCCTGGCCAGTCAGTGCACCAAGTGCTGAGCCAGGAATCCCAGAATCCCAGAATGGTGTGGGTGGGAAGGGACCTTCAAAACAATTTTGTTCCAACCCCTGCCACGGGCAGTGACACCTTCCACTAGACCTGGTTGCTCCAATCCCCTGTCCAACCTGGTCTGGAACACTTTCAGGGATGGGGCAGGAGCAGCAGCTCCTTCCATTGCCTACAGCCTGCAAAGGTCAAGAGGTAAAAAGCAGGGAGAAGGAAAACAGTGAAGTTAACAGAATTAGGGAATTAACACATCCTGAATCAAGGGGCACTGGCTGTCTGGGAAAACAGAGGGATTTCACCAGAGAAAACCCCAAGAGCTGCAGGTGGAAAGCAGAGGAGTGATGCTATGGGTGCATTATGCACCCTGGAGCACAAAGTAAAGCCATAAAACACCATTAATTCACAGACAGAGAACAATCCTGCTGCAGGGCACCGTGACAAGAGAAGTGAACTGACCGTGCAAATCCACAAGGGCCAGCCAGGAGCAAGGGGAAAAAGATGGAATGAAATGATTAAATGCAAGGGTCCAATGCCCCCCCCAAAAAAAGGGATTCCAGGTTGAAAGATGCTCCACGGCCTCAGGGTTTGTGCAAACAATTTAACTGACACTTCCCAGGTATTTAGGGAAATACCTCCAGCCTTCTCCAAGCTGGAAGCAGCAGCCCCAGTGTGGGCACCCAGGCTGGGATCTCCACATGAGGCATTTATTTGGAGTTGCAAACATGATCTTCCACTCCAGTGGCTCAGTGCTGCTGCATCTGCTTCCATGGAGCCGTGTTCCCTCACCCCAGCTGTGGATCCGACCTCCTCCTCTTG
This sequence comes from Manacus vitellinus, assembly GCF_001715985.3. Lineage (NCBI taxonomy): Eukaryota > Metazoa > Chordata > Aves > Passeriformes > Pipridae > Manacus > Manacus vitellinus. The sequence goes on from NW_021938814.1 coordinate 398,907, forward strand.
GGAAAGGCAACTGTGGCTCCAGCCCACAGCACTCCAGGCAATATCCATGCATGCCTTATTAACATCCAATTCCCATCTTTTTTTTTTTTTTTTTTTTTTTTCAAAATCCATCGACTCATATAAGGTTAGTAAAGGGGAAAGGGTAATTAACACTGATGGGAAATCTCTCAACCCCTAGATCCCTCCCAGAGCAATTTCTGCTGCTACAAACAGAGTGTGGCCCTATTATCACCCCTGTATTTCTGCAACCCAGGGAATTTAATGGCTAATTAAATGCAAAATCATGAGCCAAAACCTAATCCATGCTGTGCCCGCTGTGTTTTAGGTTGGCATCACCCCTGGCAGTCAGGGACCTCTCTGCTCTCACCTGCTGCTACAGCCACGTGCTGGCTCAAGAAAATTTCAAAATTAATTTGATCCTGTTCTTTTCTACCTAGAAATTCTGCCCTTAACAGGAAAAGTCAAACCTCTGCTGAGCTTTTCCAGCCAGCTCAGCAGGGACAGGCTGTTCCCAAAGCTGCATCCAGTTCTGAAGGCAAAACAGGAGTCAGTTCAGACCACAAACAAAATTTGCCTTTGACAGGAAAGCTGAATTCTTTGACCTGCTGTTCTCAGCTCTGGTCTCCTTCCTGCATTAATCAGGGAGGTGCCACTGCTATGGGGGAGAGTTTCTATATATTTCTATTCCCTTGTTAAAGAGTTTAACAGCTCTCCTTTTCATGCCCACCTGGTAGGACCCTCATCCACTCAAGACACCCCTCAGTGGAGGTACCAGAGCACTGTTTTACCCAACCATCCTGCTCTGTCCACTTACAACTTGGATGGTCCATGGGGATTTGAAAAACTCACCCTGAGAGCTTTACCCCTCAGAGGAATTCCACACCAGGCCTCTGCCTCTCCTTCTAGGACATTACCTGATCTAAGGTCACCAGAGATTTATACCACCAGCTCTCTCTGGCTTATGTGCTTGCTCTAAATAGATATTCATCCAGTTCATCCCTGTAGACTATCTGAATGGACAGGGAATGAACTGGCTTATTTATAAGCCAATTTAACAGGTAAAACTCATCCCATGGCCCTGTGGAAAAATGCTTCATCCCAAGAACAAAGCAGGGAACAAGGCTGACAAAAGAGCAGTTTTGAGAGTTGGGGAGTTCTTCTTTAATTATCCTTTCATAACAGCTGGGAAGAGCAATGCAATTCAAAAGCACTCTGAATTAAATGAGTATGTGTGTGAATCACACAGGCTCATCAAGAGCTGATGAAAGTTCCTTGAAACTTCAGGAAAGAGAACAAAAGACGTATGTCTAAAATACCTGGAAAGTACACCACAAGACTCCTAAACAGGATTTGAGGTTATATGTGAACAGGCTGTGGTAGGTGGAGAAAAGAGGTGAGATTTAAATTAGATATTGGGAAGGAATTCCTGGCTTGAGGGTGAGGATGCCCTGGCACAGGTTGCTCAGGGAAGCTGTGGCTGCCCCTGGATCCCTGGAAGTGTCCAAGGCCAGGTTGGACAGGGCTTGGAGCAACCTGGACTAGTGGAAAGTGTCCCTGCCCATGGCAGGGGGTGGAACTGGATGATCTTTAAGGTCCTTTCCAACCCAAACCAGTCTGTGATTCTATGACTGAATAAGTGACACCAGGCAGATTTTTCCCTCTGAAAACCTAAGCTTTTGGGTGCTGGATTACTTAGAAGAGCAGGAATAAGCAATGCAGAGCAGCCCCAAAGCCTCCTGAGATCGTGTTCCCAACAAAGATCCATCTCTGAGTACATCCTGTGAAACCTGGCAAATGAACAGCAAAGCCTTTTTCTCACCCTCAAGTCATTTACTTAACACCAGGTGCAGTTTTTGCCCTGCTTGTTAATTCTACTGTTTTTTCAGGCTAGGGATGTGGTGAGAGGGGAAACTCTGGCTGACACACCTGCTGAAAATTCCACAAAAGAGACACAAGAATTAGTCCCTGGGCTGATTTTTTAACTCACTCCAGCTGTGGTGCTCCTGACTTGCACCACAGTAAATGCAGCGAGACAGGTGGAGCCAGTGGGATCCTGCATTCATAAAGTGGCCAATAAAAGAAAAAAGATGTGGAGTGATTGGAAAAGGTGTGACATTTACAGAGTGCAGGAACCTTCTGGATGAAGATGGACTCAAGCAAATATCAATCTCCATGCTGAGATGCTTTGAAGCCTTTGGAGGGCCTGAGACAAATGATGCAAAACAGCATCATCCTGTCAGGTTGGTGTATTCTTGGACTTCAGAATCACAGAATGTTTGGGTTGGAAGGGACCTTAAAGGCCAGATTTTTCCAACCCCTTGCCATGGGCAGGGACACCTTCCACTAGCCCAGGTTGCTCCAAGCCCTGTCCAGCCTGGCCTTGGACACTTCCAGGGATCCAGGGGCAGCCACAGCTTCTCTGGGCAACCTGTGCCAGGGCCCCCCCACCCTCACAGCCAAGAATTCCTTCCTCATATCTCCTCTAAGCTTCCCCCTGGAATGGATGAAGCTGCAGTGATTTACACTCGCTCTGAGATGGCTCTGGGCCCATTTCCATCTGCAAATAACTAAGAGGACATCTCCTGGCATCAGCTGCTCCACAGGCTCCAAGAACACCTCGTAGAACTTGCTGTACCACATTACCTTTGATTAAGAGGATATCTGTGTTTGCTCCTTCCTCCATTAACCGTAGTAAGTGCAGAGGGAAGAGCCACCTGGCAGAAAGCTGTTTTCTAAATAAATTAATGCAAGGTGGCAGCCTCACCTCCAGATCCTGGGCAAACACAAGCTGGTGTGAATCACAGAATCATTCAGGCTGGAAAGGGCCTTTAAATCACTGAGTCCAACTGCCAGGGCCACCACTGACCCGTGTCCCCAAGTGCCACAGGGCTTTGAAATCCCTCCAGGGAGGGGGACTCCAACACTGCCCTGGGCAGCTGTGCCAGGGCTGGACAACCCTTTGGGTAAAGAAATTTTTCCTGATATCCAATCTTAACCTCCCCTGGCACAGCTTGAGCCCGTTTCCTCTTGTCCTGTCTGTGTTACCTGGGAGATCAACCTCACCTTGCCCCCCCCTCCTGTCAGGGGGTTGCAGAGCCAGAAGGTCCCCCCTGAGCCTCCTTTTCTCCAAGCTGAGCCCCCCCAGCTCCCTCAGCTGCTCCTGGAGCTCCAGACCCTGACATTTCCTTGCTTTTCCCAACTTTAAAGCATCTCAGCCTGTTTACCCCTCTCTCTGGAGCAACTGGGAAAACTGTTGGGCATTGCTGGAGGAGAGCATGGACCCTGCTGCTGCAGATGGCAGGTGATGGAGCCAAGGCAGTGAGATTTGGGAAGGCCCTCACACCAAGGCTTGGGAAAGAGCATTGCCTGACACAGGGAAACATTAAGGATTCTCCTCGCTTCTGTTTCAGCAGCAAATATTTTGCTTTGCAAAGGCAAACAGATCTTGGCCCTACAGCAACTCCCTGGATACCTCCCCAAGCTCTGGGGGCTACAGGAATTCCCATGGACCCGACAGCAGCACATTCCCAGTGCCTCAGGAAAGCAACTCCCCACAAAAGTTCCTCTGGCAGCAAACACAGGGGCCTGGCCAAGTGAGCTAATGAAAAACTCTGTCTGCTCACCCCTGAGTTGGCTCCTGTGCCCGCTGTTCCCTGGGCACAAACTGAGAGGCACTGGCAGGGTTTTCCACCCCTGTTTCTCCCTAGATGCACAAAACTGCCGGAATAAAGTCCTGCTGTGCACAGGATTTTTGGTATTTAATAGGGCTTGCCCTGCATCCCTCACCCCATCTGTGCTAGTGACAGCCTGGAGGGGAGCTGAGGTCCAGGTGAGCCCTAATTAGCCTCTGATTACTGACCATCATTACTGATTCCACACAGCGTGGAATGCAAATTCCCAGGGCTGGGCTCTCTCCTGCAACCTGCAGAGATGCTGCAGGGGTTTGCAGTGTGAGGACAGTTTGTGTCTTTGGACTGGGCAATCCCTTCCCAGGCAGTCAAACCCCATGGAAAATTATAATGGAGAGCACTATTTACCTTCCACTGAAGTCAAGACCTGTTTCTGCTTCGCCACAAGAGGAACTGGACAGGCCTGACCTGCTCCTCAAGGCAGAGCAGAGTGTGATCCCACCCCAGAGCCTTGGTGTGGAATCATGGAATAGTTTAGACTGGAAAAGATCTCTAAGTCCAGCTGCTCCCCAGCGCTGCCAAGGCCACCACTGACCCACGCCCCCAAGTGCCACATCCACATGGCTCTGAAATCCCTCCAGGGATGGGGGCTCCACCACACTCCTTTACAGGACTTGTGCTCTAGACCCTTCACCCCCTTCCTTGCCCTTCTTTGGATGCACAAGGCAAAAGGAATGTGACTGGGATGGTAGTGAAGAGGCAACACCCCACAATCCCAACCCAAAGGAGAGGGAAGCTTTTTGCTCCACTGCCCCAAAAGTGAGCAGAAACTCTTCACCACGGAACCACCGACTTCTTCAGCTTTTTTTTCCCCACACGGTAGATCCAGGTTCACCTTTGCTGCAGTTGGGATACTGATCTCAAAGACAAAAGGAGCCTCTGGCAGGCATGACCCAGCCCAGGGAGGGTGTCCAGCCATGGTGTGAGAAGTGCCAGGGGCTCTGCAGAGCACAGCCAGATACACGAGTGATGGGCAACAACTGGATACCCAACGAGAGAGGGGCAGGAATAACTGCTCTACACCACTGTCTCTCCATTGCCTAACCCCAAAATCTTTCAAACCTGCTTAAAACCTGCTACCAGAATCCACAAGCTTCTGGCAATCCTTTTCAACATGAACCAACAAGGGTAAAATGTTTTTTGAGACAGAGCTTGATCTGGATGGATGGGATTTTGGAACTGTCAGAGACAGGGAGACCCTGGAGATCCCTTCCAGTCCGTGTGTATTTGCACATACACACCCATCCATCCGTGTATCCTTCCATCCATCTATGCATCCATCCATCTGTAAAAACACATCATCAAGCTGCTGAGCCTGCACTCACCACACACTTCCCAGCAAAAGCAAGAGGGACTCGGATGTGCAAAGAATAAATGATTCAGCTCCATCTTGTGCTTCTGCTCCTGATATGCCAAGCAGCACTCCAGCTTGCCAGGATAAAATCCAGACAGCTGCAATATCTGCACAAAACTGGGACAATTCAGATTAAAAACCCATTTTCCTCCCCGTCCCTCTGAATATTCACCCCTCTCCCGACAACTGTCCTGAAAGGGAGATGGGAAGAGAGAGGATTTCTCACAATCTGTGTCCAGCTTAGAAATCTCATCTCCCTGAATTACAACCGACTGTGCCTCAGCACAGATTATTTTGAAAGGATCATCTGCGAGAGCCACACGGGTGAAAATTGGGGCAGTTCCCCAAGAGGCCCGTGAAAATCCCTTTGCTCTCCCGAGCACGGCTGCACTTAACACTGATCGCCCCCGGGCTTGACAATCACCTACTGGGGCGTGAACGCTGCTGCTTTCAAGAACAACAGCTCATGGAGGCACTGCGGGGTCATCACAGGCTGCAGCGAGAATCCCAACCTCCTTGGGTCAGAAATGAGCAGCACAGACGGATCCCAAGGAGGGATTTCACACGGAGAGGTGTTGGAACGGCAGAAGAGAATTCAGGAGCGGGGTGTAAACTAAAAGAAGGTCAATTTGGATTGGAGATTAGGGAGAAATTCTTGGCTGTGAGGGTGGGGAGGCCCTGGCACAGGTTGCCCAGAGAAGCTGTGGCTGCCCCTGGATCCCTGGAAGTGTCCAAGGCCAGGTTGGTCAGGGCTTGGAGCAACCTGGGCTAGTAGAAGGTGTCCCTGCCCATGGCAGGGGGTGGAATGAGATGGGCTTTAAGGTCCTTTCAACCCAAACCATTCCATGATTTTTTAAGCCTGTCCTTTCTTAGGAGATGGAGGTAATCATTACACTGCTCATCAGGGAGAAAAGATCAGGCAAAAAGGGGCAGACACCCTTTCAGCAAGTCTGGCTCGTGCCAAAGGCCTGTCCCCTCAAAAAAATAACACCCAGATACTTTTCCATGGGTTTCACTTCTCACATCTGCAGGTGTTTTGGTTCCTTAATGCCCAGTTCCAACCAGGATAAAGCTTGAAGCTCCACAGCATTCTTATAGTTTGGATAACAAAAATGAAGGCCAATAGCCTCTTCCCTTGATTTTGTTAGATGGCACCTCAGGGAGCAATCTGAGCTCTGGCCCTGAAATCACTCCTCCAATTATACCATAACACCATATTTGACACAAGAGACTCTTTTCCCTCCCCCAACAAGCAAACACCAGAGAAGAGCCACGAACCCCTGCAGAAACACAGCTCACTCGAGGCAGGTGAGACTTCACTTTTCAATTTCCAAAAATCTGAAAGCAATTGCACGAAAATCATTATCTGAAATAACAGTTACAGCCCCACGTCTGTTACCCACATCAAGGAAATACTGCGTGGCCACAGCTCTCCCCTGGGAAAAGGTATTTTGAAGGAAAGGCAGAGCATTCAGGGAAGGATAAACCATCCTAATCAAGAACAAAAGGACTGGAATATTTGAGTACTTGCACATGAAGTTGTGCAGATGCTCATGTGTGTATCAGTGCGTGCCTTGCTGCACCTCAAGCAAAGCAGGGGAAGCCAAAACCTTATGGAAAGGCCTGATGCCTGTTAGATTTCTCTTGTTTTGCAGCACAACACCGACAGCTGGACCTGGCTCTGCTCCTGCTCTGTGAGCCCAGACCAAAGGGGTTCATCCTGCACCAAGAGCTGAGCCAGCAGGACCAGACTCTGGAGAACAGGCTGCTCTTGCACGGCGAGCACTCGCTGGGTTTCGTAACAGGCAAGAGGAATAAGATGCTCACAGCATCCAACAGCTCATGCCATGCTAGCACAGAATCATGGAATGGGTAGGGCTGGGAGGGATTGCAGTGGGTCATCTGATCCAACCTCCCTGTTCAAACAGGGTTCCCCTGTCACTCAGGACTGTGCCCAGGCAGCTTTGGAACACCTCTGGTAAGGGAGACTCCACAGCCTCTCTGGGAAGCCACATTAGGATCATGGAATCACAGAATTCCAGAATGGTTTGGGTTGGAAGGGACCTTAAAGCTCATTCCAACCCCTTTGCCATGGGCAGGGACACCTCCCACCAGACCAGGTTGCTCCAAGCCCTGTCCAGCCTGGCCTGAACAGGAAAGAAGTTCTTCCTTACATTCAGATGGAATTCCCTGTGTTTCTGTCTCTGTCTGTTGCCTCTTGTCCTGTTTCTTGGCACCACAGATAAGAGCCTGGCTCCATCCTGTGCCGCTCTCCTTCAGAGCCCCCAGGCTCCTGTGATCAGGTCAGCAGTCACCTGTGCCATGGTGCTCCTGCTGGCCTTGGGATCACTGACTGCACCCTGTGCACGAGGACAAGGGCAAGGGCACCAAAACTGCTTTGGCACATGAGCCTCACCTCTGTTGGAGCGCTGGGAAGCTGGAAGGAGTTCCTGCTCCCAGCAAAACGGGGTCAGGAAAAGCCCCTTCCAGCAGCTTCAGGCACCACCGAACCCTTCCTCCCACAACAACACAATGTGTTACCCTTTTTGGGGCACCATGACAAGCGACAGCTTGTCCCTGCGTGCACCCACTGACCCAATTCGGGGTGCAGAGCTGCATCCCAGCGACCCGCATCCTCCACGGACCACGCGCTTCCAAAGCATGACTGAGACATTCCTGGAAAGCAATCCAGCCGAGTCCCTTCCACCAGGCAGGTCCCACCCCCCCTCACTCCCCAGCTCCTTGTCGCAGGTCGCCCCACCTGCTCCTGCCTGCTCAGATTTGCCGGAGTGGGGGCCAATTATCCCAATGTTCATCCAAGGAGTGACGCCCATCCCCTTGTGCCCTGTCCGCCCGTGTCCCAGTCACTTCTGCCCCAGTTCCTACGGTCACTGCAGGAGGGAGGGAGGGAGGCAGCGGGGTGGAC
>NW_021938814.1:409960-422650 GCF_001715985.3 Manacus vitellinus
AGCCTGGGGGCAGAGAATCCAGCCTGGGGCTGGAATTTGGAGCTCAGAGGGGCTGCAGAGTCTCTGCAAAGCCACTGTGGGGGCAGCGAGGGGCAGAAGTTCAGCTCCTGATCCCATATGTGGCGTGGGGGGCCCCGGCCCAAAGGAAAGGATGGCCCTTTGCCACCGCTCATGGCAGTTCCTGAGGATGCAGGAATACTGGCTTCAGGATCCTGATGCTCAGTGCTAAGCCAGGGGGTGACACAGGGGGACTGGTGGCAGAGCTGGGGCAACTGAGGCAGCTTCACAGCAGCTCCCCAGGACTCTTGAGAGGGTGAGGACTGGATGCATCCAAGAGAGGCAGTGACCTGCTCGGCACTGGAAATGTCCAGACAAAGAGGGGCAGTCACCAGTGCTGGCTCCTCTGGCTGCTTGTATGTGCATATCCAGAGTGCAGGGAACTGGTTTGGATCCCCCTACCCCAGAAATCAAGGTTATTTTTTGAAACACTCAAGCCACCACTTGCCACCCCTTTTGGGTGTGCCCGATTCCGTGGTGGGGAGTTGGCAGAAGTACTGGGGGACACCCTGGGGCCGTGTGTCCCCTGCTTGATGGGACACACTGAGGGGCTCCGTGGGTCCATGCAGTTCCTGGGATCCAGGGAGCAGGTGCAATTCCAAGCTCCCATATTGGTATTCAGATGGAGAGGCCCACGAGCTGAGCTGCACAAGGAAGGTACCACCACTCCTCGGCCTGATAAGAAAGGACAAGTGATAATGAGAAAAGGACTTTCCGAGTGTGTGTCTTTTCTGCTCCATGCTTTGTTCTTCCCTTTCTCCTTCCTCAGGCTCTGTATCCACCGTGGCTCCTTTCTCCTTCCTCAGGCTCAGTATCCACCGTGGCTTCCCCTGGACTCTGCTGTGCATTCCTCATTAGCTTCCTTTTGATGTCTGCTCAGAGCTGGTCATTTTTTCCCCTGCTCTCATTCCTCGAGCTGCCCTTTTGCTGAAGTAAAACCATCCTTCCTTGTTTGCCTCTCGTTTCCCGCGGCCATTTTTCACCCTGGCAGGTCTAGGATTGCTGGAGAGATCCTGATGATCATGGAAACAAGCAGAAAAAGGAAAAAGCCCTGCAAAGAGGAACAGGAACACAGCCAGCACATTTGGAAGCAGCACTTGGTCATAAACATTCAGCTATTTTCTTCTTGGCACTGCAGCTTGTGCCTTCCCTGTTCTCCCAGTGAGCATTCCCGTGCTCTGGCTGTGTATTATTTACATCTGTCACACTTGTCACTGCCGTGAGAGCTCTGAACCTGCAATAATTACTTGTCCCAACTTCAGTTCATTTGTCTGATGTTGCTGTGATCAGCGATTCCGAGTTAAAGGATGGAGAAGTTGTCTTGTAGTAACTGGCTCCTGCTTTTCTTGTGTGGCTCTTGCCAGGAGCTTCACCTTTACACAGAGTCAGGGAATCATTTAGGTTGGAAAAGACCTCCAAGATCATCGAGTCCAACCTTTGACTGATCCTCACCTTGTCACCCAGACCCGAGCCAGTGCCGGGTCCAGTAATTCCTTGGACACCTCCATGGATGGGGACTCCACCACCTCCCTGGGCAGCCCCTTCAAATGATTGACAACCCTTTCCATGAAGAAATTATTCCTGAATTTTCCTGCTCTATCTCCTGCTGTGGGAATGTTGAATCCTCTTTTCTGTTGCATCCACCCTCTGCTCCGGGTGCGGCTGAGATAAATTTAAGTCACTTGAATCCTCTTGGTGAACTGTAATAATGAGGACATCAATCACCTGCTCCTGGCCATCCCTCTCCATGCCCTGCCAGCCTCCATATATCACAGAATCACAGAATCGTGGAATAGTTTGGGTTGGAAGGGACCTTAAAGCTCATCTCATTCCAATCCCCCTGCCATGGGCAGGGACACCTTCCACTAGCCCAGGTTGCTCCAAGCCCCATCCAACCTGGCTTTGGACAGTTCCAGGGATCCAGGGGCAGCCACAGCTTTTTTCAGCAACGTGTGCCAGGGCCTCACCACCTTCACAGTAAAAAGCTCGTTTTTTTTTTTTTCTTAGGAATCCTGCTTGGGAGGCAGGGGCTGTTTTTTCCATTTTAACAAGTATTTTCATGTTGTTATTCTTGCCTTGATGACAAATAACCTGAACTTTCCTTGCTTTGGGCAACAGTGGGTTCTGAAACCTCCATGCCTTTCCGTTTGTGCAGGTGGACGTGCAAACACGAGGCTGCTCCAAGACCTCCTGCTGGGATCCCCACCAGCAAAGGGATTGCAGGACATCAGGAAGGGAAAATCAATAGGATTCTTGTTGCAGACTGGAGGGAGGAGCAGTGGGACACGGAGCTGAAGGCTGCCTGCCGCTAATTAATCTTCCAGCATCATCCCTGTGATGGATCAATCTCTCATCCACGGGAAGCCTGATGGGATCTTCCCACAGGTGTGTTGCTGGCAGGGTCTTGGGAAGGTGACAAATTGTCTTGCTCACCAGCACAGGGCACTCGGGTCCAGGGGGGGATTTCAAGAGGAAAGGTGGAGTGGGCAGATGGACAAGGGGGTAGTTCAGGTACTGGGGAGCCAGGACGGTGAGTTTGAGTTGATTTATGAGGCCCTGAGCTGGGCTAGAGCTAATAAATAAAAGAGAGAAGTGAGCCAAGACAACAAGCCCTGCAGTCTCTGTATTCATCCCACACCTGTAACACAAAGTGATAAATTAGAGAGTGGACAAGGGCTCAGGGCTGCTCCTGAGAGGAGGGGTTGGGACACGGCTGGGGATCCCCAGGGCCTTCCCTGGGGTGTCCCCATGCCACTGGAGAGGCTTCAGCTGTCTGATGGAATCAGATCCTCCACTACCATGCAGGAAAACAGCTTCAGGCTCTGGAAACGTGTTTCCTCTCCTGCCTGGAGGTGCCACATGTGGTGCCTTGTGAGCTACAGGGAGCCTCTGGTGCTCCTGTACAACCCCCTGTACAGCAGCACTCCTGTCTCCCTGTGTCTGCTGGAAACACCTCAGTGGATGCAGCCAGAGGTTAAAGTTGTCTTTTTATGGCTCCAAGACATTGGCAGCTCATAACTCATCCCGTCACCAGCCAATACACCCTGCTCCTCCTTCTCCTTCATCATCTTGAGTGGATGAGCTCTTGGCTGACTGGAGAAATCCTTGTTTATGAGTCCCTGAGTGAGTGACCCTGAAATCCACATCCCTGCTGCCATTCCCCTCCCTCAGGTCATTCACAGTTTTCAGCATATCCTGCTTTTCCCCATCCTGAGGACAGCTCCTGGCACTGGGGCAGCTGCTGAGGTCACTCTCATCTTCCATGCCAAGACCCTCACCAGGAATGCTGGTGACATGTCAAGCAGGGCCCCAGGGCTCCCAGAATTCCAGCAGGAACTGCCCCCCAGCACAATTTCCAGAGCTTCTCTACTGGTTACATCATTTGCTCCAAGCACGGTTCCGGGTGCGCTGAAGGAGCTCAGGAAGATGAAACCCCTTCCCATTTGTTTCTGGGGTCTCCTCTTTGCAAGGAAAAATGCCAGATTAGTGTGGATGATCAACCTGTGCTGAACCCTGGTGGCATCTTTGCCCATTTTATCTCACTGTCCCCAGCGTGAGGCATCCAGGGAATACTTTGTGCCTGTAGCCAAACCTTCAAGATTTTGAACATTTTTGATGCCCAGTTCTCCAGAATCCATTTCCCTTTGTCCAGGAAAGGTTCCTTCCCACCACTCAGAGCCTGCTGCAGGCTGCTGCCAGTTCTGCTGCCTCACTTCTGGCAGGGAATTGCATCTTCCTGGGGTAGTGGTGGGGTTTCCTGTAGTTAGATGGATTATGGAAGTCAGAGCGGAGCTTCCCAATGGCAAAACACCCAGAGTCAGAATTTTTCCTGTTGTGTAGAAGGCAGGCAAAGATACCCAGGACAAGAAGGACATGGAATTGATGGAGTGAGTACAGAGGAGGCCACGGGGATGCTCCAAGGGCTGGAGTCCCTCTTCTCTGGAACCAGGCTGGGAGAGCTGGAGAGGTTCACCTGGAGAAGAGAAGGATCCAGGGAGACCTGAGAGCCCCTTCCAGGGCCTAAAGGGGCTCCAGGAGAGCTGGAGAGGGACTGGGGACAAGGCATGGAGGGAGAGGACAAGGGGGAATGGCTTCCCACTGACAGAGGGCAGGGTTAGATGGGATATTGGGAAGGAATTGTTGGGTGTGAGGGTGGTGAGGCCCTGGCGCAGGTTGCCCAGAGAAGCTGTGGCTGCCCCAGGATCCCTGGAAGTGTTTCAGGCCAGGTTGGATGGGGCTTGGAGCAACCTGGGATAGTGAGAGATGTCCCTGCCATGGGACTAAATGGCTTTTAATGATCCCTTCCAACCCAAACCTCTGTGTGACTCAGTGAACTCCTGCTCCCCTCTTGCCCCTCCTCCCCAACAGTGACACTCTGGGCTCGTTTGGCCGATGAGCAACATCTCCAGACCTGTGTACCCAGTTCACCAGGGAAGTAATTCACTGCCACCCACACAGAGTGGGTGTTAAACAACCCTCTAGATCCTAACTCCTTAAACCCTCTGAAGAACCTGGGGAGGTGGCCAAGGCTGCTCTTGCTCCGGGCAGTGGGGAGGCCCATTAGTGAGAGACACTAATGAGAACATTAACTGTGTAACCCGTTTAAATATTTAATGATTCTTTTTCCTTTGACAGACTTTAATTACAATTGCTGAGCACACACTTTCCTTATTAAATCAGCACTTAAGCAGCAGCACACTGTGAGGATAAACCCCCAAATGCTGAAGGATTGCTCTTCTCCGAGGACTTTCCAGCAGGAATTCTGGCCCGTGACTGTGGGCATTAACTGGGGGGGGGTGAGTGATGCTTCTCTGTCAGCTCCCAGAAAACGTCTTCTGGAAATCACTCCTGGAAATAAGATGGCAAAATTGCTCCATGGAGGAACTGCCAGGCTGGCGAGACGCCAGGACCCGGGGATGTCTGACTGCTGCAGGAGGACTGCGAGGGAGAAGCCAAATGATGCCTCAGGGATGTTTTGAAAAATCTGTAAATCTAAAATTTGCTTCTTGCTTGCAAAGGTGCCGTCATTTATTTTTAAATTTTTTTTTTTTTACTCGGGGGAGTAGTGGCAAAGTTCTGATTTTAATCAAGAGAGAGCAGGAGCCACTGGTAATACAGAGGAAGATATAAATTGTGATGCTCCTCTGACCATCCTGCCCACTTACTCATCTCCCCTGAGATTAATGCCCCACTTCTCCAGCCTGTGACTCATCCCAGAGAACAGCAATATTAAACTCATCCCACCAGAAAAAATCTGTCCTTCCTCCCACAGGCTGGATTTGTCTCCATCCTCCCTTTCCCTGCTGCCTGAAGTCTCAGCTGGGAACGTTTGGTGGCTCAGAAGATGTGCTGAAGGTGTGACGTTCCCTGTGTCTTCAGCATTGAAAAGGAAAGTTTGATCGAAATTTATTGGCTTCACAAACAACTCAAGGCCTGTTTAACCATCCCTGGAAGTGCTCAAGGCCACTTGGATGGGGTTCAAAGCAACCTGGGATAGTGGAAGGTGTCTCTGCCCATGGCAGGGGGTGGAACGACCCTTTCATCCCAAACCATTCTAGGACTCTATGATATTCTCATTTTCAGACAATTTCTGCTTCCTTTGAGCAGAATGTGGCTCATTCATCATGATCTAAGCCTGTTCAATCTCCAGCAACCTCTGCAGTACCACCTGCTTTGTTAAGACATCTAAATGAATCTAAATTCTAGAATTCCGAGTTCTAAAATCTAAAATATAAATACATTCTAAATTGTATCTAAATACAATAATAAAACTTGATCAGCTGACGTGTGCCTGCACTCACCCAGGCATTAGAGAGGGCCTTCAGGAATAGTTTCCACGTTAAATTATGGCACTGGGCTATTTTCTTGTCAAGCCTCCTTCCACCCCTCGCAGCTTCTGGCTGACAACTTTGGGGGAAACTTTTTGGATGTATCAAGTGGGAGGCTCAAATCCAACGTATAGCTGAGCCTAGTGCAGATTTCTTCTCGCTGCCATGGCAACCAAACCAACTAAAAATAAAAAAGCATTCCCATAAATGTCGAAACGCTCCATGCTTCCGTGACGTGTGGAGTTATCCGACCTGGAATCTGTAATCATTATGCAACGGTGTTTAACATCACGGTAATTACATGGGAGAATTGTCTCCAGGTTGGGTGGTTTTTGCATAACTTTGGGAGTCATTCTGCTTCCCTGTGTTCCTGGGGATTCGTGTTGGTGATGAGATGGAGGTGCTCGGAGCAGCTGTTCAACATCTGCCGTGGTGTGTTACGTGGGAAGGGAGACACTGAGCTCACGGAACTGGTGCCAGTGTCCATCTGCTCTAAACAACCACTGAACAAACCACTAAGCCCAAAATATTTGGGGCTTTTGGAAGAGCTGCCTGCACAGGCGGCAGCTCCGCGTGGGTTCGGAGAACCAGCTTGGAGGGAGGACCCCTTGGGGTGCAAGAAGTGTTTTTCCTGCTCCCTCCCAGGTGTGCAGGGCTCTCACCAGCTTGTCCTGCAGGAAGGGGCAGCCCTGTCTGGTGCCCCTGTCCAAGGGCTCCATCATCTCTTCCTAAATCAGGCAGGGACTCGGGAAGGGAGCCAGGGGAGACTTGCTGAGGTGTTGATTTCTTCATGGTGGACATCTGATGGTGGGTGGGATGAGATAGACGGGCTGATTCCCATGGGATGAGTTTATCTGTTGCTCTGAGTGGCCTCCAGGTGAAGCCCATGACTCCAGGACACTCACCCTGGTGCAGAGCCTCCATCAGAGACTGGGCATGTCCATGCTGAGGCCAGGAGAAGGTGCCTTCATGCCTCACCACGGGTTTTAGAGAATCATGGAATCACGGAATGGTTTGGATTGGAAGGGACCTTCAGGACCATCCAGTTCCAACCCACTGCCCACAACACCTTCCACTAGACCAGGCTGCTCCAAGCCCCAGCCAGCCTGGCCTGGAATTGCTGCTGTGCTGCTGTGTGTTTTCCCTTCCCAAGGCATGGGAGGTGGGTTCCCACCAGAAGGGAGACAAGGGTGAAGAGGCAGGTTGTCCTGGGCAGGTGCTGTGAGAGAGATCCCTCTCCTTGGGGTCACTTGGCCTTGGATCCCAAGTCTGGTGGCCGGGTGCCAAACCCTGGGAGACAGAAGCTGACCTGAGCTGAAGCCATGGTGGTGGCCAGACTGTGGCAGAGGCAATGACAGGATCAACCCTTCCACCTTGTAGCCATAGGAGCCAACAGCTCCAAACTGAAGGCTGTGGGAAGGACAGCAGCAGGTAGATCCCTCACAAGTCCTATAGCTGCCCCTTTGGGCTGGGATGGTGTCACTGATCCCATGCTCCATCTCTAGGTGGGATCAGTATCACTGATCCCGTGCTCCAGCCCTGGGTGAGATTGGTGTCACTGATGCCATGATCCAGCCCTGGGTGAGATTGGTGTCACTGATGTCGTGATCCAGCCCTGAGTGGGATTGGTGGCACTGATCCCATGCTCCAGCTCTAGGTGGGATCAGTATCACTGATTCCATGCTCCAGCCCTGGGTGGGATTGGTGTCACTGATCCCATGCTCCAGTCCTGGGTGGGATTGCTGTCCTTGATCCCATGTTCCAGCCCCAAGTGGGATTGGTGTCCCTGATCCCATGCTCCAACCCTTAGTGGGACTGGTGTCACTGATCCCATGCTCCAGCCCTGAGTGGGATTGCTGCCCCTGATCCCATGTTTCAGCTTTAGGTGGGATTGGTGTCCTTGATCCCATGGTCCAGCTCTAGGTGGGATTGGTATCCCTGATCCCATGCTCCAGCCCTGGGTGGGATTGCTGTCCTTGATCCCATGTTCCAGCCCCAAGTGGGATTGGTGTCACTGATCCCATGCTCCAGCCCTGGGTGGGATTGGTGGCACTGATCCCACACTCACCCCTCACAGAGGAATGGCTGCTTCCAGCTCCCTGGCACATCCCCCCCTCTTCCCACCTCGGGGAACACGGCGTGGGTGTTCCCACCAGGCTGTTGCCGTGCAGTGACACGCTCGGATGAATCAGGGAGGTGGTGGAAGCGCTGAGGAGACGTGAGGGAAGCAAACCAGGCATGTTCCCGTTCCTGACGGCCCACTCCTCGTGCAGGCCCACCTCTGGCTGGCAAAAAGTCACATTTCAAATCTCAATAAAAGGGCAAAACAGAGAGATATTGGCATTTTGAGATATTCTATGGTTTTTTTGGTTTGATCTCCTCCCAGGTGACAGTGGAGCTCAGGGAGGACTCTGGGCAACATCCTGGGGCAACATCCAACCCACCAGAGCGTGTCCATGGATGTCCAGTTGCTGCTCTTCCATGCCATTGCCACCTCCTGCTCTTCTGCTACCAAGGTGAGCATCAAAAAAGTTGGAAATCCTTCTTTGGGGGTGTTGGTGCCAACCACACGCACATTCCCTGTGTATTTGGGGGATCCAGCACCCAGGCAACCCCTCCTGGCCTCAGGGGTGGAAGAAGATGTGCATCCCATCCAGTCCAGACGCTGTGAGAGTAGATGATGGAGAGGATGTGGGAAGAAAACATCTCATGGGACATGTTATTTGGTGCATCATCTCACTGGAAGCTGAACTGTCCTCAGTGCACCTTCTCTGGGACGGGCTGACACTTCTCTCCCGGAGGGTCCTTGCTGTCCTGGTGATGATTTTAGGAGGGAAGAACTGTGTAACTCCTTGCCTGAGGCATTGCTCCAGGCAGACACACCTCAAGGCAGTGTGACCTTGCCAGGGGAATGTCACCTGATGCAGGTACCAAACCCTCTCCAGGCAAAACCTTTCCCTTTTTTCCCTGACTGCCTTTGCCGTGCTGGAGCTGAGAGGCAGCTCTGCAGCCTGAGCATCCTGAAGGAGCTTGAGGGAAAGGAGATGTCTGGACCACGGGAAGAGGAAAAAGGTGGACACCAGGATGTTGGTGCTCCATGGTTGCTCCACAGGAAATGACTTCAGGCTCACAGACAGCCAAGAGGAGACGTGTGTAACTCCCACAGATTCAACTACAGCCAGGTAAGAGTGTCCTGGCTGGAAGGGGAGCAGTGACCAGGCATGGTTCTGTCCCTGGCATGGCTGAATTAGAGGGCCAGGACCTGCTGGACACTCTTCTGAAGGTTCTTGCCCATAGCTCTTGCTTCCTCCCTGCTTTTGGCTTTGATTTTTGGCAGAGAAACACCAAAGGCTTTTTCCAGGAAAGCAAAAAGGCATCATTTTTATGGAGACTTCAGCCACCCACTCACTACAACCACTGCAATTTGAAAGAGCTGCTGAAATCCCAGGAAAATGGAAGGTTTGGGGACTTCTTTGCTGAAAGAAGTTGTGGCTACCTCATGTCTGGAAGTGTTCAAGGACAGGTTGGACGGGGCTTGGAGCAACCTGGGCTAGTGGAGGGTGTCCCTGCCCATGGCAGAGGGTGGGATGAGATGGGCTTTAAGATCCCTTCCCTCCCAAACAATTCTGGGATTCCATGATTCTCTGCCCCGGTGTCTTAGGGCAGAGCTGCTGGGTGTCCAGCAAAGAGGGGTGTGGGGAACAGGACTGGGAAAAAATCAGCCTGCAAAAGAAAAGGGGGAGAATTAAAACAAGTCAGTCTCGTCCTTCTGGACCTTGGAAAAGCTCTGGTGAGGAACAAATCCACTTTGGTGGGTTCTTTCAACCACTGGACATCCAGGAGCCGGTGGTGAGTGCTGGTGCCTGGCCTGGGGGGCTCCAGCACGAGGCACAGGTGGGACAGGACAAGGAAACTCTGAAGCATTTTCTGATGTCAGAAAGGGAATTTCTCTGAGTCTGTGGGCTGTGGCAGTGCCTCCACCTGATCCCTGCATCCCACAAGGCTCTGATGGGTTTATTCCCTCCCCGAAGCAGAGTGACAAACAGGTAACACCGTGCCCGTCTTCCTCCCCCTCCTCTTCCCACGACTGCTCTGCATCCATCCATCATCCACTCCCTGTGCCAACACCTCCCCTGCCTCTTCTCCCAGGAGCTTCCACTGGGTTTGTGCTGGCACTGAGATCATCTTGGCTTTTTATTTTGTTGGAGATCCCTTCTCCCATCCCTAGGATTTGCTTTTTCTTTTTTTATTTTTTTTAATGTTTTTTTCCCTGTTGCCATGGCAACCTGGATAGATTTTGGTCACGGCTTCGGCCTCCCTGGCTGCAGATGGACACAGGAACATTAATCAACAAGTGACACAGCTTTCCAGGGACTGGCAGAGCTGGGAATGCCCCCTGTGGGCAGGGATTGGGATGGATCCCCAGCAAAGAGCAGCACTCACCCTTCCAGGATGTGCTCCCTTCTCCCTCCTCCCTCAGCCTGTAGCTCCTCCAGGACTGGGTGCTGGAAGGCTTTGAGGGGTTTATTTTGGGCAGTGACCATCTGGTATGGCAGGAATTGGGTCTGTGTGTCTGATTCCAAACACTGAATGGTTTGGATTGGAAGGGACCTCAAAGATTATCTCATTCCAACCCCCTGCCATGGGCAGGGACACCTTCCACTAGCCCAGGTTGCTCCAAGTCCCATCCAACCTGGCCTTGGACACTTCCAGGGATGGGGCAGTCACAGCTTCTCTGAGCAAACTGGGCCAGGACTTCTCCACCTTCATAGGGAAGAATTCCTTTCCAGTATCCCACCATGTCCTCCCTCAGTGGGAAACCATCCCCCCTTGTCCTGTCACTCCAGTCCCCATGGAAGGCAGTCCATGGCCATTCCCACCATGCTCAGCCTCTTGGATTCCAAAACTGCCAGGCAGCTTTAGCCATAGATGAGGAGGAGATGTGCCCACACTTCCCATCCTGTGTTCCTGAATCCAGAGCATCCATGAGCTCCTTCAGCACCTGGATCCCCAGGGCTGTGGGTGTTGAGTGCTGCCTGTGTGACCAGGGTAGGGTGGGTTTCCTCTGCCCAAGGAGAGGGAATGTGTTTGGGTGGCACTGGGTGACAGCTGGGAGGTCTGGGACACCCCAGGACAGAGCAGTTGGCAGCAGGACCAGGCTTGGAAACCACCATCCATCCAGGATGGTGCTCCATGGTGTTTTCAGAGGGCTGCTGAGATCATGGGACTGAGGGGAACATCCCTGCTCCAGCAGGAGTATCCCAGCAAGGAGCAGCTCCAGGCTCCAGAGGACTTGGAATGTGGGGAGCCACAGGAAGACTGGAGGTGAGCAGGGAGAACATCTCTCCCAGAAGACCTTCCCAGGCACCATCCATGCCCAGCACAGGCAGGTGCCACGGCTACCAATTTAGCAAGTCTCCAAAGAGACTTGTCCACCCTCCCCTGCCACTTTTGTTTCTTCCTCAGAATTGGCTGACATGCTCTGACTGAATTTTTCCAAGGAGACCTGGCATGGGAAATGCCAGCTCTGGCTGCCCAGGCCTTGGGGTGATGCCTTAAGCCACCACTGAAGGTCTCTCAGTAGGAGGAGGTGGGCAGTGTTTGTGGTGGGGGATGATGTTGTCTCCCCTCCTTAAAAATATTCAGCTCCTCAAGTTCTTCCTGGGACCAGATTTCATGTTCCTTGATTTTCAGTGCTCCAATGGACCTTCAGCCTGAAGTTTATTTGCATTTTAATAAACTGCCTTTGGTGGAGAACACCCTCCTCTATTCATCACCCACAAAAGAAGAGTGAATTGAAAATTATGCAGGAACTTAATGCATCTGAAAGGAAATGGCGAGCTCTGACTTGAGTGCATTGAGAAATCTGGAGATGAAACGATCCCATCTGGAACAGGCATCAAAAAGGAGCAGCATCTGCTGATGCCAAGACTGCACAAGGGAATGGATTTGGGAAAGGACGCTCTGGAATGGAAAGGGTGTACATTTAGGGATGGCCATGCGTGCTGGACTCTGGGCTGGGAGTGTCCCCAGCCGTGATCAGCAGGGGTGGAGTGACCCTTCTCCAAGTGACCTCCTCTGGTGGTTCAGGGGCTTGGATCTGAACTGAGATGTTCTCTTGAAGACCCCACGGAGACTGTGGGCTCGGGTGGGATGTGGTCAGGGCTGGGGAAGGAATGGGATGGAGCAGAAAGGCCCCCCGGGGAGGTGGGGAGTGTGGGAGGAGGTGTGATACCCGTCCTGCTGCAATGATCGGCACAAACACCTTCCATCAGAGCAGCCTGCTCTCCAAGAGGGATATGCAGGCAGGACAAGTGGCTTCCCAGCTCCCTTTCCCTCTTAATCCTCTCTGGCAGCAGCTCCATCGGTTCCCGGGGGCGGGGGTTTGCTGGGGGAGGAGCAGGAGGTGGGCAGATGAAATCACGGAGGGGAAGGCAGGCGGAGAATGGGATCCCAGCCTCGGAGATCTCCATTGTCTTCCCTGTCACTGAGCTCGGGAAAATTTAGCACCCTCCAAGCAGAGCAAAGCCATCTCTGCTGTTTGCACTTGGAAACAGGCTCCTCGAGCTCCCTATTTATATCTGCTCAGCAGCTGCTTCCCTGAACCTTCGCTCTGGCACGGGGTGACGGGATCCTGGGGAGCCTGGGCTGTGGATTCCAAAGCTGGTCCAAGGGGATTTAAATATCATAAAATCATGGAATGGTTTGGGTTGGAAGGGACCTGAAAGCCCATCTCATTCCAACCACTGCCGTGGGCAGAGATACCTGCCACTATTCCAGGTTGCTCCAAGCATCATCCAACCTG
>NW_021938814.1:428366-431844 GCF_001715985.3 Manacus vitellinus
CTGTCACTCCAGGCCCTTGTCTAAAGCTCCTCTCCATCTTTCTTGTAGCTCTTTTCAGGTACAGGAAGACCACACTAAGGTCCCCCTTAAGCCATCTCTTTTCCAGGCTGAACAATCCCAATTTTCTCAGCCTTTCCTCATAGGAGAGGTGCTCCATCCCTCTGATCAAGATGATGCTGTCACAGCAGGACAATATATGTGATTTATTCCTCAGGTGTTCTCCCAGGATCTGCATCATTCCTTGCCTGTATGTGGTGTGTCTGTTTGCAAAGTCTCCAGAAGTCTCCCTTCCATACTCTGCCTCCCCAGCTTTTGGCTTTCACAAAGACCTTCCTCAGGGATGATGCAGGCGCTCCACACGTCAGACTGTGGCCTGGGCTCACTGCTCCAGCAGTGGCTGGGAGCCCAGATTTCTTCAAAGACTTCTGGAATTGCTGCCTTGCCTCTTGGCAGCTTGAGTCCAGCCCCGGATCCCGATCCCATCTGGCTCTGTGGTGGGAACGTGGAAGAGCCCATCTGCCCATCCTCACTGCAAGGGCATGTGGAGCAGGTGGAGGGCATGGGATGGCACAGCATCCTGTCACAGCACAGGACAGCTGGCCTGGAGGGACACTGGGGCTGTACCTGCTGTGTCAGGGCACTGAGCATCCACAGGCTCCTGCACCCCCAATAATAGGGACACAGTCTTGTGTCTCCAGGTTGCTCCTGCCCAGTGTTAAAAGTGGGTTTGGGCAGCCCCAAACTCCATCTAAATCACTAAAATCTCCCAGGCAGCATTTTTCCAGGGATGGCCGTGCTTCCCCCTGGTGCTGCTTTCACAGGAGTGATCCCTGGCTCTGCACCAGCTCCACAGGGACATGATCCTTCACATCACTGGGTTGGAGAGGAATAGATTGTCTGTCTGCTCCGGTGCCACAGGGTTTGGGAAGCTCCTGCTGGTTGCCAGCTGGATGTGTGCAGGGTTTCTACTCTGCCCATTGGCCTCTGGCCACAGGGATACAAGGGGAGAAGGTGAATGGTCCCAGAGCTGGGATGGGAACCTGCCTGTGCCAGCACCAAGCTCCCTGTTGCCTTCCTGGGAACTGGGATCAGCTCTGGGCTGGAAAAGCCCTCTAAGATCATGGGGTCCAACTGTTTCCCCAGCACTGCCAAGGCCACCACAAACCCATGTCCCCAAGTGTCACATCCACATGGCTTTTGAAGCCCTCCAGGGATGGGGACTCCACCACTGCCCTGGGCAGTCTGTTCCAATGTCTGACCACCCTGTTGGTGAAGAAATTTCCCCTAATACCACCAATTTAGTGACTTGAATAGAACAATTTAGATCAGTTTTACTTCATCTGTCCCCAACCCAATCAGGATCCTTGGTCTCCAGGGGTGTTTTGCCTTTGTGCGGCGTCGGAAAGGATTGTGCTGAAAGGATTTCGGTCACAGCCAACCTGAAAAGCAACCTTGGAATTGCAGCTGTGTTTTCCTTCTCGCTTGGGCTTTTGATTTTGTTCTGGGAGTTTTTTTATAGCCTGACATTTTCCTATGTGACTAAAGAACCTTAAAAACAAAAGGGGGAGGAGAGGCAGCAGCACAGGCTGTTGATCGAACCGTGATGACGAAGCCGTGCTCAAGCCCCAGCTGGAATTGTGGGTGTTCCAAGAGCATCCTAAAATCTTCTTTACCTCCTTTCCACTGGGTCAGCACCAGGTCTTCAACACCAGGTCAGCCCATCTCTTCAAAACCAGGAATCTCTGTGGAGACCTCAAAGAGAAGATTGGGTCTGACCCCACCTCTGCTGCTGACAACCTTTGGTCCCCATCCTTCCCCTGCTCCTTTTCCCATTGTTCATCCTGTACACAGGAGATCCTTGCATTCCCAACACCAGACACAGCCATTCCTTCACCCAGCAGCTCTCCAGCCACAGAATGGGAAGTGCCTGTCACTCAGACTGGGCAGGGAGAGCACACTCTGCCTGGGAATGCCACCACGGCTGGGACATCATCCTGAAAAGTCCTCTGTCCTCTGGCCACTACATAAATCACTTTAGAGCCTTTTCCCTGCCCATTTTTTTGGAGCAGAGCCAGGAGTATTTGGAGCCACGTGGCCACCCTGACCTCACACACGCTGGCCCTTGCTCTCCTGACTTGTCTCCCTACCCCAGAGAAAAGGAGATGGGATCCATCAGCCAGAGCTGCTGCTCACTGCCTTTGTCTCATCCCAAAACCACAATCAGCATAATGACTTCATTTCCAGTGGGAATCCAATTCCTGCAGGAGACGTTTCACTAGGATGGATTTTCTCTGTGGTTGCCACACAGAGGCATTTTTAAGCCATTCCCCCTGGTCCTGTCACTCCAGACCCTTCTCCAAAGTCCCTCTCCAGCTCTCCTGGAGCCCCTTTAGGCCCTGGAAGGGGCTCTCAGGTCTCCCTGGAGCCTTCTCTTCTCCAGGTGAACCCCCCCAGCTCTCCCAGCCTGGCTCCACGCAGAGAGGCTCTGCCCCTTGGTGGTGGTTTGGTTCTGTAGGAAAACATCCTCAAACTGTCCCCTTTATTATGCACATTAACTAAGAGTTTACTGTCAGCTCATACCTAATCAAAGCCAGGTTGGACAGGGCTCAGAGCAACCTGCTCCAGTGGAA
Organism: Manacus vitellinus; assembly: GCF_001715985.3. Taxonomy (NCBI): domain Eukaryota; kingdom Metazoa; phylum Chordata; class Aves; order Passeriformes; family Pipridae; genus Manacus; species Manacus vitellinus. The sequence continues at coordinate 430,997 of NW_021938814.1, forward strand.
GGTGTCCCTGCCCATGGCAGGAGGTTGGAATGAGATGATCTTTAATGTCCCTTCCAACCCAAACCACTCTGGGATTGTATGATTCTGTAATTCTCTTACGAACTTGGCGAAATTGGCCCTTTTAAAGTGTTCAGGAGCTCCTGATCTGCACCAAATTTCTGCTGAAACACAGCAAGTGCTGTATGAATAAGATTTGGAGATGATTAAACCTGACTTGTCATCCTGCACCCGGCAGACAGGCGAGGAGGAGACGCTGCTGCAGGAGACACGTTGGTGCAGGAGGCGCTTCCAGGAGGTGGTGGATTCCTGGGACTGCAGCTCAGGCACAAGCAGTTATGATGGATTGTGCTTAAGAGCAGAGTTCAGCTGTGAGGCAGTGACAGATCCCCTCCCTGCTCTCCCTGCGCTGCGTTTTGGTACCAGGAAAATGAAACAGTTTGTGTTTTATTGCCTGTTTGTTTGCTTGTCTGAAGGTACAGTTCTATTCTAAGGGCACACAGGGCTGTTGTTGACATGAGGAAAAGCATAAATAAATGAAAATGAGAGGCAAGAATGAGCCACAGGAAAAGCTGCTCCTTTATGGACCCTTTTTATCGAAATTCCTTTTGTCTCTCCAGCCTCTGATTTAGATGTTTGATAGAAACCCCTGGGTCCCACTTTTCCCATGTTTGGTGTTTGACCTTCACACTGTCCCCCACCACTTGTATCTTCTGTTCCTGAGAGATGGGAGCAGCAGATCCCTGCTGGCATGTGGTGTCCAGGTCTGGGGTCCTCAGCAGAGGAAGGACATGGACCTGTTGGAGTGGGTCCAGAGAGGCCATGGAGATGCTCCAAGGGCTGGAGCACCT
>NW_021938814.1:432383-440245 GCF_001715985.3 Manacus vitellinus
TCCTAGGAAAGAAGCTCCTCCAATAAGCTTCCTTGGAAGGTTTCTCAATGACATTTTAAGGCAGAGGCAGGCAGGGAGCTGTGGGTGAAGGAACATTTTGCATAAGCCCACACAGCAGTTCCAGCGTGGGCAGGTCTTACAGGGCTCTTCACAGCAGGAATGTGGATAAATGTGTCAGAGAGAACACCCTCTGAGGAACAGGGGACAGAGCTCTTAGCACTGAATCACTGAACTCAATTATCCACTGAAAACATATTAAAATGACTCTGTTTTTATTGCAAAGGGGTGAATAAATCCATATTTTTTTTTTAGTGAAAATAGGCTTCCATCTGAATTTACAGAGAACATAAAGAACAACCAGCTCCTGCTCTGCAGGTCGATCAGTGTAACCCCTTGGGCCTCAGTGGCAGCAGTGGAGGAAGGTACAGTGACAAAAAAACCCTCCTGTGAGTGACCCAGCAAGTCCACCCTTGTCACAGCCTGTCCCTCACACTCCCTGGGACCTGGGACTGTAATTCCCACAGTGCACAAGAAAATATCAGTTCTAAAAATAGCAGAAGTTTTTAGGAAACCTTACAAGCTGCCTGTGAGAACGAGTGTGGCCAATGCACACCCACTGTATAAAGGCAAAACCATGTGGCCATGAAGCCACGAAAAGAAAATGTAAATAATGAAGTCCAGAGTGAGATCAAAACTCTTCCAGTCTCAGGGAATTTGGATTTGAAAGCTGCAAAGTTTCTGCCATCCTAATCCCAGCCCAGGAGAGCAAATGCCCATCAGCAATAGGGCTACTCAGAGAAGGTCTTTCCAGGCAGAGAAATGGGGAAGGGGTGTTAAATCCAAAATCCTGATGTGCTGTTCATGCTCTTGCGAGCCTGACTCGGAGCCCCTCAGTGTCAGTGAGCAGATATTTGGTTAGATATGATGGTTCCTTCTAGAAGAACAGTTTTGTTCTGTTGCTGTGCTTCTCTTTTTGCTGCAAAATAGAAAAGTCAGAAGGAGAAATGTTCCCTTGTGCTCAAAAACAACTTTGAAAGCAATGTCTCCCTTTCCAGCCTCACCAGGGTCAGGAATCACTGAACTCACATTCTCTGCCTTGTTAGATGCTCTTGCTGCTGTTTCTGTGCTGCTCTGCTCGATTCTTTGATGCTGAGCTCTCCATTTGAGATGCTTTACTTAAAGAAAAAACACCAGCCTGATTTGAAACCCTTTTCCCAATTAAGCAGCAGCGGGATTTCTGCCAAGAGCAGCCAGCCCGTCTCCTTCCGAGGGTGGAAAAGCTTCCAGGGCTCTGTTTGTGGCTCTGCCTGGCACAGTGGGGTTGATCTGAACAGCAAGGATATGACTAGAAAGAGGTTGGCATCAGTGCCCACACAGGGCAGGCTGAAAGAGATGGAACAGGGATGCAAAGAAAAGGAGGAGTGAGGTGATCCCCCCCCAAGAACACCTGGATGCCTGGGGATATGTGGAAAATCTCCCTCTCACCCCATGGCCCTCCTGACCTTATCCAGGAAGATAATCTAATCTAATCTGATCTAATAATCCACCATAATCCTCCAGAAGGTCATGACCTGCATCTCACCAGCATTATCTGATAGCAGCGAGGTAAAGGGCCTGTTACAGATTAAGTTGTCTATCTGAAAGAATTATTTTTGGCTTCAGAAGCAACACCACTTCCCCACAGGCTTCCCAGAGAAATCCCTCCAGCCTCAGAGACTGCAGGAAACACAGAGGTTGGATCTTCACAGCCTGCACAAGGCAGGTGACTGGGAATGCATCCACATGGAGCACTGGCCACAATAAACACTTTCTGGTTCTTCTTGCCTGGTTCCAGCTTCTCAGGTTACACAGGCTTCCTTTTCCATGGTGACAGGGAAAATGCAGAGTGTGCTGACATCTCTCCTGCCTCATGGATTTTTAAGGCTAGAAACCAAGCCTGAAGTGGAATGTTTTTATGGACTGAGAATAATGAGTTAAATATGGCCTATTTTTGTCTTGCCCTGTGCACGTAACGTCTGCTGGAGCTCCCAAATCAGTACAAAAACACCTGCCCAGACCTTCCTCCTGCAAAAAAAAGTGACATTTTACAAGAAAACACTTTTTATATCATTTTCCCTTCTATGTCTTTGGACACCCTCAGGCACAATCCTGTGCTGGCCCCCAGGCAACGGGTTTCTTGTGACTAAAATGCAGCAAATGGGTTTCAGTCAGCACAATATTCACTGTCTCCTGGAACCAAGAGCAACTTTCAGGGATGGAAAATCAGCAGGTCAGAGTAAACCCGGAGCAAATGAGTATTTGGAGGGCAGGAGATGGTCATTTTGTGCCTGGCTGTTGGGTTTGCAAGAGCACACACACGTGCTTTGCTCTGTGCTCTCTGGTTTGTGCCTATTTTGCAGCAAAATGGTGTGGGCAGAGGAAGTGCAGCACCTACATTTCTGGCTGCCCAGCATTTCCCACTGCAGGCCCCTGCTCTCAGTCTCCTCTCATCTTCCTGAGCTGAGATCTCGCCTGCTGACGTGTTCCAGGCTGCCTCAGAACAAATATTCTGGAAGGTTTCTGCCAAAATCAGTTGGAGGCTGGAGCCAGGGAAAAGAGGAGGCTTACCTCATGCAATGCTGATTCTCCCCTGTGTTTCTCTGAGGTCATCTCACTCTCCCCTGATTTTGATCAGGAACTGGAAGTTTGGTGGTTTGGCCCTTGCCTTTTTCAAATCCCGTGGCTGGTCTTGTGAAACAGGTGGGATGGTGGAAGAACTGGGATCACAACCCTGGGATCTGAACAGTGGCCTAAAAATGAAGCAGCTGAAAGCAGCTTCTGCCTCTGATGGGACAGAAAAGCTGTTTGTGGAGAACTGAAACAACTGAAACAACAGCATGATGGATCAGCCCCTGGGAAAATAAGTAATCCCATATCCAACCCCGAATCCAGAGGAAGGAAATCAGGGCTGCACAGGGGAGGGGGCTGAGGAGGAGCCTGCTTTTTGAATGAATGAATATTGAATTCCCTTGGTAGGGGAATTCCTCCCGTTCAGAGAGTCGGACAGAGGTCTAGAAGAAAATAAGGACATTCCTTTGCTAATTATTTTTAAGGTGTGACACCTGTGGTGTGAGGGGAGAGACAGAGGATGGCAGGATGTGGGAGAGAGCAGGTGAGAGAGAACTCAGGAGATGGGATGGGGCTGGAGGAAGAGGGTTTGGGAAGAGAGGAGAGCAGAGGGACCGGCACTGGGTCAATTTTCAGCTTCTCTTCCCTAAAGTATCAAACATGGAATTAGGAGAAATGAAGGTTTGAGGAGTCTGGGGTGTTAGCAAAGAGAGCAGAGGGGTTGGTGCAGGAGAAGCATTTAGAGCTGCTCAGCTCAGCCACCAAGGTGCTCCGGTTCCAGTGACAGGATGGGAGCTTTGACACTTCTCCCACACTTGTGTCCCAATCCCAAACCAAATCCCACCCAGAGGTGTCCTCAGACCAAAGAGGCAAAGAAGAAGAGGAAGATATAACTAACCAGGATGGCCTTGCAAGAGAATGAGGGGTGAATCCTCGAGGGAGCAGAATCTCTTTGACACAGCATCTGACATGGAAAAAGAGACAAAAACTATTTTGGGATAAGCGCACAAAAGAGTTAAAGCAAATGAACGAGACAATATTAATTGTCTGCAACACAATCTGCTTGACTTGTGGTTTATAAAGATCTCCCTCTCCTTTAGTTCCCATGGCAACTGTTGCGCAAAACCACACTTTTCCTAATCATCTCCACAGAGTTTAAAGCAATTTTGTAATCCAATCAGATGGAAAGGAGAGAATTTGTTTGGGCCTTGAGAAAACTGCTACCTAAGGAGCACACAGTGACGGGGAGAGACCAGACTCACAATTACAACCCCGGAGAGACACTTAATTACTGAATAATTAGCAGTTACTGGAGTTTCTTAGCACTGGGAGGAAAGGCTGATGGGTTGTGAGAAGGGGCTGTTGTAATTCCGAGGTCTTCCAAGTGGTTTTCCAAAGTGGGAAGCAGCAAACCTTACTGTGCATTTTCTGCAGCTGACGCAAGCCGCAGGCGGGCACGGGGTTGTGTAACAGCAGGAGCTGAGCATGGGAAAGGCTTTGCTCACACTGAAGCTCCCAAAAACCTGAACCCCCAGGGATCTTCTGGACCCTGGGAGGCTTTGCTGGGATATCCCAGGTGCTGCAGAGCAGAAGGACTGGGCTGTTGGGTGGGAATGTGCTTTCCAACGGGGGCTTCTCCGAGCAGGACAGGGGGTTCTGCTAATCCTTCCCAACCATGTGCAGTGGGAAAGCCATGTTCACAGGCACCAAGCCCAACCTGGCTCCTGAGAAGTCAAAGGTACCTCTGTGGGCCTCAGTTCAGGCAGGTAGGATTGAATTATTTCCCATGAAAGCCAGGATTTTTTTCTGCAGGAGGAAGAATTGATACCTGGATTGTCTTCCCGGAATGAAATGCTGAGCTACAGAAAAGTAATTGCCTCTTGATTTTTAGTCTTCTGACTCCTAAGCCCAGAAAACTGCTCTGAGTGAGATTTCAAATACCAGCTTTCCCTACAGAATAAAGCCAGGAAACAGCCTGGCAGAAGTGCTCACTCTGACTGGACAACTCACAAAATTCACAGACATTTGGTATTTTTATAACCCTAAACTTGATCAAATTGTGGTTGTGTGTTGGTTGGAGGGACTAAACTGACCACAAAGTCCCCTTCAGGAGATCTCTTAGGAAAACACCCTAAAAAAATTAAGCAGGATCAGTTTTCCTTCCTGTAGCACTATGAGATGCATCCCTAGGCCTGCCTGGGGTTTTTTGGGACAGCCTGATTTCACCTTGGGCTTCAGGACGATGACTTCATGTCTCCTGCCTCATATGATCACCCTCAGGAAAGCTCTCTGCATAATCTCTTGGCTTTTCATAAATGCAGGAGCTATAAATGAGGTCAGGGCTCCAATGCTGTACCTCATCCAGGCACTGCAGAGCTTGAAATAATCACCTGGCCGGGCCTCTGCTCTCCTCAAGTGGTCCTTCAGAAGGTCAGACCTCAGGCTCCTGCTGCTCATCTGCCTGGTTTAGTGCTCAGCTCGTCCTCAGGGCACCTCAGGGCACTTAAAAAAGCAATGAAAAGAAGACAAATTATGTAAAAATAGAGCTGCTTCAATTGGTTCACGTTTCAAACAGAAATGAATATAGAAATTAATACAGAAATGAATTTAGAAATGAATCGACATTCTGCAAAAAACCCCCCTGGTGGGTCAATTTGTGTGCATTTTTTTAATGTTTTTTGACCACTTGGGATTGGATTTTGTAGAACTTGTTCATCTCTGTGGGTTTAACTTCGGGAAAAATGAGACATTCAAGCATTTCAGTCTTTCCCCCCCCACCACTATTTTCAGCTCAAAAGAAAACAAAGCCCAAAGGAAGCTGAGTCTTTTCCCTCCCACTCCTACCTGTGGGATCTGATTTTTCTGAGGTGCAGATGTCATCAGGAAAAGAATGATTTCTTGATTACACAGGCCTTTTTTGCTTCATCATCCTTCATCCTGTATCAAAACCCAACAGCTCCATGGACAGAAGAACATATCCCAGAATGGTTTGGGTTGGAAGGGACCTTAAGGACCATCTTCTTCCAACCCCCTGCCATGGGCAGGGACACCTTCCACTAGAAGAGGTTGAAATACTTCTGATTTTCCCTCTGTCAAACAATTATCTGGGCTTGTGCTTCAGCCTTTTCCTGTGCTTGCTCTAAATGGACAATTCTTTTCATGAAACTTAAACACACCTGGGATTTTTGTAACCCCAGTCTTGATCGAGCTGTGGTTGTGTGTTGGTGGGAAGGACTAAACTGACCACAAAATCCCCTTTATCTTGGAAAAACAACCTCAACTTGGACGAGGAAAAAGCCCTTCACACCTTGAAAAATGACTCGGTGTCCCCAGCAGGAAATCCAGGTCGTTTCTAAATGATAAGGAGTTTCTTCCCTCACTCTTTCCCGTTTGGAAGCAGCCTCAACTCTGCCTCTGTGTGGCAGCGCTGGAAAAGAACACGGGGAAAAAAAAAAAAGAAAGAAATATGTGTTTATTTCTTAAGGTCACTTGGTTATTAAATTTCTTTATTCTGCTGTGAACCTTGAAAGACCAGGGAGATATTTCTCCAGGCAGCTTGGGAAATAGGCTGGAGGAAAAAATACCTAAAAGATACAGTTAGGGCCTTCTTGTTCTCAAAACTTTACAAAGAAACAAGACAATGTCAATGTAACATTAATAACAGAGATAAAAAGTAATCCTGAGCAGTCATTACACTTAAAGTAATTCCTGGAAGCAAGCAGAGGAGGTATGAAGTAATCATTTTCAGGGTCTTTCAAGCTGTTCCCAAAGGGAGCTTGGTGTGCCTTTGAAGGAATCTTTTATTTACAGTGGTAAATTTATTTACACATGGTAACACAAAACAGTTTCATGCACTTATTCTTCATCACACCTCGAATGATCTGGATGTGTGCTGGTAATCACAGAGTGGTTTAGGTTGGAAAAGACCTTTAGGATCACTGAGTCTGGTGGTTAAGCAGAGACAGCTCCTTGCATCTCACCTCATTACTGATGCTGAATGGAATATTCTTGGATTATCAATAACAAATTTCAAAAAGTTCAATTATGACTCGAAAGGACCAGCAGAGGGCTGCAAGCAGTGATTTATTAGTGAGCACTGAATCGATGAACAACAGGACTCATCAAGTCCTTAATGATGCCTTGGTGTTCTCCAGAAGGGAACATACACATTGTACTATAGATAGGTTGCCAAAATAAAGTAAAATAAAAATTTATTCTTTTTCCAGCACTGCTCAAAGGCTGCTGCAGACCTCTGCCAAGGCTCGGGATTGTGGGATATGAAATTACGGGAAAGGGGCAGGGAAAGGAATGATCCAGGCAGGAAAAGGGAAGGTGACGTTATCACAGCTGATCCTGAGCTGGAGCTGGAGAAAAATTGGTGGGAGAGAAAGTTTGTGCATATGGAAAAAGAGGTTCCTTTCCTGGAAAAGCCTAAGGTGCTGAGAGACAGAAGTGAGATGAGATGATAGTGGGATTTGTTACCAGTGTCCTTCTCCCTGTGGAAGGAGAAGATGTGGGATTTGTCTGCTTGTTACCACTGTCCTTCTCCCCGGCTTTTGCTTGAGAATGAAGTACTCAAGTGCTGTTACTTTCTGTCATAAGTAGCATAAGGCCATGGAATCATGGAATGCTTTGGGTTGGAAGGGACCTTAAAGATCATCTTGTTCCACCCCCTGCTGTGGGCCGGGACACCTTCCACTAGACCAAGTTGCTCCAAGCCCCATCCAAGCTGGCCTTGAACACTTCCAGGGATCCAGAGGCAGCCACATCTCACATCTTCTCTGGGTGGTAGCAGAGAAGCTCTGCTCCATGACCCCAGGGTGATGCAGGGATTGGGATTTTCCTCAGAGGAGAATCTCTGAGGCTGCCCTGGATGGGACAATCACAGGCACACCGACAGGTTGGGCAGAGAAGGGACTAAGAGAAGCCCTCTGGAGAAGGACTTGGGGGTAATGGTTGATGACAAATTCACCATGAGCTGGCAGTGTGCACTCTCAGCCCAGAAAGCCAATGGGATCCTGGGCTGTATCCAGAGGAGCATGGGCACCAGGTTGGAGGAGGGGATTCTCCCCCTCTGCTCTGCTCTGGTGCGACTCCACTTGGAATACTGTGTGCAGTTCTCGTGTCCCCAACATAAAAAAGACATGGAACTGTTGGAACAAGTCCAGAGGAGGTCATGAAGCTGTAAGAGGACTGGAGCACCCACCCTATAAAGACAGGCTGGGAAAGCTGGGGGTGTTCAGCCTGGGGAAGAG
>NW_021938814.1:441746-444089 GCF_001715985.3 Manacus vitellinus
GTGGTGCTTGTGGGAGATAAACTGAATTAACAGGGAATAACACGAGTCTTTAACTCATCTCCACCAAAGGTAGCTTGCTGTGTGGCTAAACGCTCTAATTTTGCTTAATAGAGTCACAGAATGGTTTGAGTTGGAAGGGACCTTAAAGATCCTGTTATTCCACCCCCTGCCACTATCCCAGGTTGCTCCAAGCCCTGTCCAACCTGGCCTTGGATACTTCCAGGAATGAGGAATTCACAACCTCTCTGGGCAACCTGTGCCAGGGCCTCACCACCCTCTGACAGTCAGATAATAGATAAAATTAAAAAAAATAAATTAGATAACTTATCATTCTCTTTATGTATTATATTTTTTTTTTAGAGAAGTGCTGTGGAGGATTTCAAGCAGATTTTTGGCCCTACTTTTTGAGAAAAGCTGTGGCTTCAGCCTTCCCTGTAGCAAGTCCCTCCCTTGGTTGGCAAAAGGGAGTGCAAAGAGTTTGCTCTCCCTCTGCTCCATCTCACTTATCTCCGTGGGGTTTTAAACATGATGTTCTCCATGCTGACCCCTTTCTCCAAAGTCACAGAATTTTTGAAACTTGCCTCACTTGGGTTATTTTCTTCAAGGTTTTTGGAGGTTGCAGATCATGTGGGGAAAGGAGAGAGTCTCTCTCTGAGGAGCTGCAGCCAAAATAGTCAAACAGAGCAGTTATCCCTGGACATCTCTTTTTTTTTCCCCATGGAAAAACTTCCTTGCTCTTTGTCCAGGGACAGATTTCTTTTAGGCCACGTGTACTATGATAGGCACAAGGCTGTGTTTTATTGCATATAAAGGTTGATACCTGGGGGTGCCACTGCCTGTATTTGGTTTATAATAACATTTCTTGCCTTTTCTTACACAAATCCTGTACTTTTCTCAAAATTCCTGTTTTCCTACAGGATTAAGTGGCCGTTTTATCATCACAGCTCTTCCTACCATCTATCAGTAAGTACTGAATGCAATGGGATTTTTTGGAGGAGATTGGACATTTTTTTCCCTTATTTTTTGGGACAAATTAATGAGGTTCATTATGCTCTTTAAGAATGGGAGTTACTTTTCACTGACTCAACCACTGTCTTACCTTCTGTGACCTTATGATACTGCCAGATGATTTCTTTTCCTTTCCCTTCAGGCCTTATTTATCCTGTCTCTTCATGGGTGTTTCTGTTTTGCAATCATGTCTCTGTAGGTTGATCTTTAATGCAGCTGTGTGGCAAGTGCTTTAGGAAGATCATTATCTTTTTTCTTTATGGAATCACAGCCTAAAGCCAGCCAAGATATTCGTGGGGTCAGTATTCTGGGAGTAACTTGTAATTAAGGCGTTTGGAAAAGATTTTAGAGGCAACATCAACTAAAGAATTAAAACTGACTAAGTAATTAAATATATATAAAAATAGACAAGGTGGTGGGAGGGAATTTGTTGAGTGGAAGCAAATGCTCCATGCTTGAACCATATAAGAGAAAGGATTTTTTGTTGTTGTTGTTGGTTTACAGCTGCAAAGATGGAGAGTTCAGGAGGTACCAGGGTGCAAGAACTAAAACTGACTTCATTAACTTCATCAACGACCAGGAATGGAAATCTATTGAACCAGTGTCCTCCTGGTTCGGTCCTTCCTCTTTCTTGTAAGTTTTGGGTTGTTTTTTGTCAGAATTTGTTGCCAGACGTGCTGGGATGGGTCCTGAGTTCTGTCACACCTGCTGCTGCCTCTGTGGGAGCAGCTCCATGCTGGAATGTGAACCTGGTGGGTGAGTGTCCTGCCTCCTCCTCAGCTCTGGGAGGGTTGGCACCATAACAGAGGTGACCTGAGTGTTGGCACCGTGGCAGAGGTGCCTTGAGCATTGTTATCATGGCAGAGGTGACCTGAGCATTGTCATTGTAGCAGAGATGTCCCCAGCATTGTCACCATAGCAGAGGTGACCTGAACATTGGCACCAGGGCAGAAATGTTCCCAGCACTGTCATCATAAGCAGAGGTGTCCTCAGCATTGTCACTGTGGCAGAGATGTCCTGAACGTTGTCATCGTGGCAGAGGTGACCTGAATATTGTCATCGGAGCAGAGGTGACCTGATTGTTGCCATTATAGCAGAGATGTCACCATGGCAGAGGTGACCTGAGCATTATCATTATAGCAGAGGTGTCCCCAGCAATGTCACCATTGCAGAGATGTCCCCAGCATTGTCACCATGGCAGAGATGTCCCCAGCAATGTCCCCATGGCAGAGATGTCCCCAGCAATGTCCCCATGGCAGAGATGTCCCCAGCAATGTCCCCATGGCAGAGATGTCCCCAGCAATGTCCCCATGGCAGAGATGTCCCCAGCAATGT
>NW_021938814.1:445994-452251 GCF_001715985.3 Manacus vitellinus
GGTATTCAGCTGTTCTTGGAATGATTCTCTTGTCTTTTATTCCATAGCATGGCCATGGTTATTTAACAGAAAACCTTGGAATACCAGTCTGGGGCTCCTATGCTATTTTTGGGTTGGCAACTCTGTTCTCAGGACTGGTACTGGGACTGGTAAGTGAAGCATTTGGAACAGATTGTGACCACTGTGTGTTACACTTGTGCTGCCTTCACCTCAGTGGTTAACTGTTGTTTTTGGGATACACTGAGCTGGAACACAGGGATGGGGGAGCAGGATGAAGCCCCCATAATCCAAGGGGAAGTGGTCAGTGACCTGCTACTCCCCTGAGGCACACACACAGGGGTGGGGCTGGGTGGGATCCATGCCAGGCTAGCAGTAAGTAAATGGTTGGACTTGATCTTAAAAGTCTCTTTTCCAACCCAGATGATTCCGCGTGCAGAATGTTTGGAGGTTTCAACTTTCACTCCTTTGGTTTCAGATGATGGTGTTCCTGGCTGACTGTATCTGCCCCTCCAAAAGGCACAGACCAGCACAGTACCCTCAGTCAAGTAAGCCCCCTGTAAACTTTTAATTCAGTTTGGTAAATCTATGACATAAATATTGGTACAGGACTTGTGTGTGCAGGACCCGAGACTGAGCGCCTGTGATTGATGCTTTGCTGGTTGCCCTTAGGGTTTTAGTGGGTTTGCATTTAGCTAAACTTTTAAAGAACTTTGTTTTTTTAGGAGGTAGAAAAATGCTTTTAGAGCATTTTCATACCTGCAAGACATGAAGTTCCACATGGGCAGGGAGGGAAAAGTTTTGAGCGGAGCTCCCCGCGATGCTAAAAAATCTTAGTGGTGTTTATTTGTGTGTGCGTGTTTCCCTTTCTCCTTAAGGAAAACTGTCTCCAGAGGCAGGTGAGCTGCTGAAAAAGCTGGATGAAGAGCAAGAAGCAGACGAGGAAGATAACTCAGATGATGAAATGGAGGGCAAAGAGGTGTCCAACAGAGACTCGTCACCGAGGGCCGTGAGGCAGCGCCTGGCGAAAACGGCTGCTCCACTGGATAAATCTTAGCTGGATTTGTGAGCAGGATTAGTGTTTGAGTCATCAACTCAAAGGGAGATAAATGTCAAATCCTTCAGCTTGAAGAGAAGAATGACTCCTGTCTTGGTAATGTGGATGCATTTCATGAAGTCAGACAAAAAAAAAACAAAACAAAAATAGAGGCATCTTTGGCGTCAGGTTTTTAAAAGTAAAACTTGCTGTTGCAAATGGCTGGAACTTCTCCTGCCTGAGTGCAGGGAAGTGCCAAGAAATCATTGATGTGGCTCCTGGAACGACTTGTTCTCTAGGGATTATTTTTACCAGGATGAAAACCAGTGGACTTGTTGCACGAGGGGAACATTAGCAAGGAAAATGCACTAACCTGTTTGCTGTCAGGGTGTTCAAAAAGGGTTTTCTCAGTCTAAATCTTACCTAGTTGTGTTCCGAAGAAATGCTGAGGGGGGAAAAGTCCCCTCAGTTATGGGACATGTCCCAGGCTTTTTTATGTGACAGAAACTGCTTTTTGCTACGACAATGAGAGCTACAAACCCCCAGGTTTTTGTCTTACAGGAGACCATGGCACAAGCACTCTGTAGCAGGATTCTCTGGCTGACCAGAAACCTGCTATTGGCATCATTTTTCTTTTAGAAAAGGCTGTAGAAAACTATATGAGCTTCTTGGCAAAGTAGTTCTCTTGAAAGGAAAAAAAAAAAATCACAAATAATAGCACCATGAAATCTTGTTTGTGACTCCAGGTGGGAATAGTTTACATGCAGGGTCCTCTGTGTGAATCCTCTCCACTCTCCCTGCTGGATGGCAGTAGGACTCTGGCTCATTTTTAATACATCATCAGTGATTTCTACTTAATCAAATTTTACTGCAAAATCCAGGCAGGCTTTACCTGGCCTGAAGTTGAAATAACAGCTTCCTAATTTCTTCTACAGAAACATTTTTTCTTTCCCCTGTTTTCACAAAACCATTTTTTTGAACCATATACTTTAATTTTTTTCCTCTTTAAAAAAAAAATGTAGTTTACTGTTTTCTGTATGGTATTTGTTTTCACTCTGTATAGAAATAAAAAGAATGCACATGCCCGTTGGACCAGTGTTATCTTGTAAAGAATTTTCCATATTCTTTTAATTTCCAAAATATTTGCAAAGGAAGGGTTACCCTAAAACTGAGCACGTTTAGATTTTTTTTTTAATTTTTTTTGACAAGCCTATTCTTGCTGATTTGTTTTTTGTTTGTTTGGTTTTTTGTTTGTAGTTAGTTGGTGTTTTTGTTTTTTTTTTAAATTGTTCTTCTGAGTGGGTTTGCAGGACTGGCAGTTGATAAATCTGTGTCAATAGTAAACTTGGGTTTGAGTATTAACAAAGCAAACGTAGAAATGCTATGAAATGATAGAAATGACATTTTCCCTGCAACCCTAAATCCCTGCTCCCCTAGTGAGTGTTAAGAAGACAAACAAGGAGCTTGTAATGAACAAGGAATATTGGGAAATCCAATATTTGGAGCTCCAGCAGGTGAATCAGCTCATAAAGAGTTAAGAATGTATAATAATGGGTTTTTTTAGTCAGTCTTGATGACTCCTTTGTAAGGTGCATTTTAAGTGTATGTGATAAAACATAACTCATGGAAAAAAAAAGTGATTTAGTTATCCAGATGTCTCAGTGAATCTTCCAAATTGAGATGAATGAGTTGTTATGTCTTGGATCTTCCTCCTTTGACTTTTTCCCTGGTTTTTTTTTTTCCCCTTTCCCGAGCGTTGGTGCTCTGGAATGACTTCAGGGCTGGGTTGTGTGTTTGGAAGATGGAACTGATGTTTGAAAGGGTCCTTTTGGGTTAAAATCTGAGCATTCCTCTAATTTTATTTTTTTTTTAAGATAAAACTTTTCCTGGTGTTGGAACGGAGACCACTGTGTGCCAGAAATGCCTTTGAGGTGTTGGGCTTGTGGGATTGCCTTAAATTCTCTGAGAGTTTAGATTTTAGCCTCTGTAAATAAAGCAATAAATCCATGATATGCTGAGGAGAACCAGTAGCACAGTCTCTGATAAATGGTGTATTTTTTAGTGTTTGGAGAGGGCTTGAGAAGGCAGGACACAGAAATGCTGTAGCTGTTTTTAAGGAATTAAGCTCAAAGCTGAACTGTATGTGCTCACTGCACTTGGAATATATTTAAATGTAGCTTTTATAGGTGGAGGGTTTTCTAATTTTTTTCACTTACAGTGAAACTTTGTTCAATATACAGAGTATATGCTGATAACTTTTGAGTTAGAAAAGAACAACCAGCCTTTTCTTTGTCATGCTGTACTCGTAGACTCCTGGTTGAACAAGAACTCCCAGCACTAATTTACCTTTTGCCTTTGCACACTCTTCTCACTGCCCTCCCTGCCTCAGGCAAGCAACCAAATCCCAAACCTGCCTCTTAGGGGTAAGTGTTCCCAGTTGCTGGAATCCAGCCTCTGTGTGTAACTTCTGCAAGCATTTAGCCATAGGCAGCCTGGTTTTGCTACTCTCTGTAGATCTTCCCATTCATCTTTTGCATAATGTTGTGCTTTGGGCCTGTGAATATTGAAGTTTTTTGCTGTCTTTTTTTTTTTTTAAATAAAAAAAAAAAAAATCTCTCTATTCCAAAGATGTTTACTGAGGCTGAGTGAAGGTTGCAATGTAACACAAGTGTAAGAGCCTGTCCTTTGTGTGTACTGATGATGCTTGAAAACCAGTTTGAGCCTGTTTCATTCCAGAAGGAATTAATTACCTGTAACAAGACTTTTTTTTTCTTTTTTTTTTTTTTTTTTAAATGTTTCGGAGAGTCTTCAAGTAAAAAAATAACCACCATCTTTGGATTCCTGTGTTTGTGTCTTCTTTTTTCAAGCCAGTGTCTTGCTGTTTAGTGATGAACCAGCTGTTTCCATGGATAAAAATTGTAACACCGCAGCTGAAAAAATATCTTTGTGATAAATCTTTTTGAAAAGATGAGTTTGAACAATAGTTCAAACTAAAGCTGCACCGGGGTGCTTGTGTTTTTTAGTCAGGACTGGCTTGGGTACCTCCTTTTGATTAAATGGTTTGGGAAGGAGCTTTCACTCATCCCAGGCTTGGCCAGCAGTGGTAATAAAATGGGTTTATTGTGTAGCAGAAAAAGGTGGGCTGGAGTTGACAAATGAGGTTTAAAATCCCTTTTTTTTTTTTTTGTGACTGTTTTCTGTAGTTACGTAAAACGCCTGCAGATGGTGTTTCAGCTGCAGACGACCCCTCCCTCTCCCACCTCCACAGTGCATCCAGCCCCAGGAGCTGGAGGGATCAACACTGCTGCATTAATCTTGGAGTGGGAAGCTTAATTCAGAATTGTGGGAAGCTCTGAAATGAAAGAGGAGGGAACAAATCCAGGCAAGGAACGCTCAGAGCGCTGCTGAGTAACACTCCCGGTGCCACCTGTTTTCCTGTTCCCTGTTCTTTTCCTCCATCTCTGCTCCAGGAGTGAGTATGGAGGATGTGGTAGGTGCAGCCTGAATGTGTGGAGTTTTCTGGGAAAGTGCAATAATACTCTTAGTTGCTCCCCAGCAGGAGTAAGGAATGGGCATTGCCTGGGGAATTAAGTGGATGCTCGTACAAACCTCACTTCCCTCCTCTGCCACTCAATATATATAACAGAAAATAGCAGCCACTCCTAAGGAAAAAAAACAACCAAGGAGAAAGTCAAACTGAAGTGTATTTAGGTGTTAAATTGGTTGGGACCAGCCTGGTGAGAAACAAAGAAGCAGCTGTGTGTTGTTGGCAGTCGGTGTTTGCCAGATTGCCAACGTCAGCTGCAGGTTTGGTTTGGAAATCAGGGCTTTCAGTTGGGACAAAGGCTGATGGAAGGAGAAATTTCAGTGTGTTATAAACCATTGCAGTGTTTAGAAACACCCAAGTACAATCTCAATTTTGAGTTGTTTTGGTTTTTTTTTTGATTTAAGAAGAGGGAATTATATCTCTTCCAGGTGTCTTGTTCCTTGTTTGCATCATCTGGAGTTCTTGGTTTGACCTGAAACCACCATCACCTTTGGCTCTTCCCTGAGTTTTATTTCTTGGCTGATTCCCTACAATCCACCCTTGGACCAGCTTTTCTTTACCTTGAAAAGTCCTTACCTTGCTGTGGGCTTTAACTTCAGCAACTTTGTAGAAGAGATCCTGCCCTTTTCCTCCACTTTTCCCTATTTAGCTCTTTAAACTTTCCAGACACAAGTTTCATTTCTGTTCAGCATTGCGTGTGTAATTTCTCTTTAACTGCCTGGCAGATCCAGAAAGCTCTGGAATACCAACTCTTAGGTCCTAAGAGTTCCACCTTCCCCAGGTAGGTGCCCAAAAGCCAGGCAGGAATGCTGGGAACCAATGCCAAGGGATTGAGGTGGGTGTGGACTTTGTGTGTGACCGATGTCCCTGAAGTGAGGGCAGGCTCTGAAATCCCTGTGAACAGCAGAGGGGGGGGGGAAAGGCACCAGTGAAATCTCCTGGATGTCTCTGTTTAAAAGGCTTTTATAAGTTAAATTATGTCTCCACAAAACAAAAGAGTTTTAGAAGTGCAAAATGAGAAACAATTAATGCAAGGTCACTATTAAAAAATACATACATATATATTATGTATATATATATATATTTATTAGCCGTGCTTTTCCTTCCAGAGTCTTTTTATTTTGTTGATCCTGGATCTCCTGGTTCCTGTCCTTTTTTTCACCACTTTGTGGGATTGTTGATTTCTCAGGAAGATTCTATCTCTGAATCTTCTCTTTCAACTCCTCGGCATGTGGGATGTTCCACGACTCAACTGAAGGGAAAGGGGTGTTCAGGGGAGAGATTTCTTCTGGGTTTGTGCCTTCCCTGTCATATTCTCATTCCTGTGGCATTGGGGGAAGTCCTGAGAGTCCAGAGATGCTGGACATGAAGAAATGGGTAGGACAGTTTGGCTCTTGAGGTGATGTGATGTTGTTATTCCCTGAGCAAAACTTTTTCTTCCTTGTGCCTGGGAGCCCACAGGCTCAATCCGTGGGTCTCCCAGGAGAATATCCCACGTTTTCCCCTGTTGAATCTTCCTGGCTGTTTACTGGATTGCAGAGCTGATTTCTTAGACGGTTGGAGGAGTAGATTTAGATTAGGAGTTGGGAAGGAATTCTTCCCTGTGAGAGTGGTGAGGCCCTGGCACAGGCTGCCCAGGGAGGTTGTGAATTCCTCATCCCTGGAAGTGTTCCAGGC
>NW_021938814.1:452591-453773 GCF_001715985.3 Manacus vitellinus
TCCCCCCTTAGGTCAGTGCTTGTGCCTGTGGCCAGACTTCCCAAAATGTTCTGAGTTCCTGAAGGATCTGATGTTACAGGAGCTGGTCAATGAAATCGCTGCGTGAAGATGAATAGAAGCCAAATGCTTCTGAAATCTCTCTTGCTCAGGGAGAACAACCTGTGTGTAATCTCTGTTTTCAAGTGCAGAGGTTTGCAGTCAGTCTGATGGGTGTGGTGACAGGTTTCTGAAGGAACTGCCTGGTTGATGCATTGGTTGTCAGGGCCCTCAGGATGAGGATGATCCATCCCCTTCCTGATCCATTGATGCTACAACCAGTTGTCAACCCAGTGTGGAGCGATTGCTGGAGCCATCCAAGGCCCCCCTGTCTGGGATCTGAGCTTTCCTTGGAGGTTCCTGGATGTTTTCTTAAGCATGAGAGGCAACAACAAAGCTGTCAGCCCTGGGAGAAGAGTTGTTGGGATGCCCTGCTGGAATTGTGCAGCTGGAATGGCTGAAACCCCAACCACCATGGGGTGGTGTAGAGAGAGCTCTCCGGGCAGGAGGAGCTGCCAGCACAGCACCTCACCAGGGGCACCATAAAGAGGGGGCTTAATCATTATTTTGGCAAGACTTGCTGATGGAAATCCCTCAGCTTGTCCTGAAGTCCTGTGGTGGCTTTGGAAAACGCCTCAGGAGATGGAGAAGCCTGGTTGTAGCTGCTGTAGGAGTTTCACTCCTGGTGAAACTGGGGCTGGACCTGGCTGCAGGGTGGTGTGGGGAATGTGCAGCTGGGGCTCCCTGTTTCCTGCCTCAGGAGGAGCTCAAGGGCATCACTCATTGCTTGGTTTAGGATAATTAGGAGTTGACCAAGAGCTCCTGCTCCTCACACTGCCCCAAGACTCCACACTGAGATCTGCTCCACTCCAGGTTTGCTTAAACAGACTTTTTATTTTTTTAAGTAATTTTTTCAAGGGGCTTTGGAGCACATCTCCCAAAGGGCTGCTCTGCCTTTACTCCAGGGATTTGTGGAAGAAGTTGTGTGGCCAAAAGGAGAGGAAGTGAAAGGAGCCATCCAACCACGTGGTGGCAACGTGGAGATGCCACAGAGGGGCTGCTTGGACCTGTGTTTCCCTGAAGGAAATTTCAGCTCTACAGAGAGATCTGAGGTAAGACCGTGGCTTAAAAGAGGATGGTAAGGCA
>NW_021938814.1:455648-461658 GCF_001715985.3 Manacus vitellinus
ATCCAGGAGCAACAAGAGCAGCTGAGGCAGAGATGCAGGATCCTGTTTTGGAGCTTTCCCCATTCTGGCATCATTAACCCTGCACTGCCCTCTGGGTTATTTTCCCAGCTGAGCTGATTAGTCATTCCCTGTCCTTTATTCTCTTTGCCATCCCCTCAATCCCTTCAATCCCAACATGTATTTCCTATTAATCAGGCCTTTCCCTTGTGGTTGTTTTTTTTTTTTTTTTCCTGGCTGGCTTTGCACAAGTGGTTTATTTACAAATCCCTCCAAAATTGGCCTCTTTTGGTTCCGAGTGAGGAGGGTGTTGGTTGAAGGAAAGCTGATTTTTGACAAAGTCAGCATGAGAATGGGAACAGATGGGGATGCTGATGAATTTGATTTTCCTAAATGTTGCCCTCCTGCAAATCAGCTTGCTTTTCCCTATTAGCATGAGAAGCAGCAAAAAAAGGATTTAATTTCTCTAAACATTTTCCCTCAATGATCTACCTCTCCAGCTTAGAGATTTGTATTGCTGCTTTATCAGCAGAGCAGCTGAATTCCTTCCACTGAGAATCCACTGCCATTTCCAGGTGATTTCTGGCATTTCTCCCTCCCTGGGGTGAGAACTGTGCTTAGGGGAAGTGGTTTTAAATGGTATCAGTTCAAGGGTTTATGTGCTTTTAGGTCCATTTGACTGCATGTTTTAATTTTATTTAAATTTTAAAGGATTGAGTGGAGCCACCAGCACGTTTTGGAGATGCTGCCATTCCCAAGTGCCACTGGAAAACCTGTATCCAGCATCCACAGAGCTGCATCCCTTGGGAGCAGGCAGGGCAGGAGGAAGTGCAGGAAGCTCCGAGGTGGAAGCAGGAAGGCAAACAGTGTTTCCCAACCTTTGGGCTGGAGACATCACACAGCAGGATTCGGCATCAGGTGCTGGAGCACACACAGCCTGCTGGCTCCATCCTCTGCCAACAGCCTGCAGGAAAACCTGGCACAGCTCCACGCAGGGACAGCCCTGGCACAGCCCCAGGGGCTGCCCTTCCTCTGTCTTCCTCTCACTACCTGCCTACACAGCAGGTAAATCCCAGAGAGCCCTTTCCTCCAACCTTTTCCTCCAGCCCTTTTCCAGCCCTTCCTCCACCTCTCCTCCATCCCTGAGTGTGGCAAAGCCCCTGTCCCCCCTCAGAGCCCCCCACTCCTCAGTGTGACCATCCAGGCAAGCTCATCTACCCCAAAACTCTACAAGCACCAGGAGGTTGGTGTCCATGGAAGCCAAGCATGGGTCTTGAGGTACCTAATGCTGGCTCACCCTTAGGGGTGGATTTCTGAGCTGGGATGGAAAGGGAAGTGGGTTCCATGAGGGAAGAGCAGTGAGGGGCTGATCATTGCATCCTGTGCCTGGGAGAGAAGTCTGCTGAGGGCTCCAGCCCCTCTGCACATCCATGGCCATGTAGAGGGAGAGACCTGCTGCCTTTGGTGCCTTTGGGATCCTGCCCAGGCAGGATGTAAATCCCCCAGATTGAGGATAAAACACAGTGTGAGCACAGGAGCCACATCGCTGCCCATGGAATCCCAAAATGGTTTGGGTTGGGAGGGACCTCAAAGATCATCCAGTTCCAGCCCCTGCCATGGGCAGGGACACCTTCCAAAGGTCAGGTTGCTCCAAGCCCCATCCAACCTGGCCTTGGACACTTCCAGGCATCCAGGGGCAGCCACAGCTTCTCTGGAAAACTCGTGCCAGGGCCTCACCCTCACATTCCTCCCCAGTATCCCATCTAATATCCCTCTGGCAGTGGGAAGCCATTCCCCCTCGTCCTGTCCTTCCGTCCCTTGTCCCCAGTCCCTTTCCAGCTCTCCTGTAGCCCCTTTAGGCCCTGGAAGGGGCTCTCAGGTCCCCCTGGAGCCTTCTCTTCTCCAGGTGAACACCCTCAGGTCTCCAAGCCTGTCTCCAGAGCAGAGGGGCTCCAGCCCTTGGAGCATCTTTGTAGCCTCCCCTGGACTTGTTCTTATGTTGGGGGCCCCAGAGCCGCCTTTCCTTTGAATCCTGGGGCTCAAAGCTCTAAGCCTTGCTTTTTATTATCCTCTCTCTCCTGTTTTCTCCTGAAGCTGCTCAGCTCTGACTATTTCATCCCATTGGTCACACTGTCTTTAATGTTGTCCCTCACTTTGGAACTCCTGTCATCTCCTGCAGTGCATTAGGGACTGCAGATCTCCTGTCTGACTCCCTGGATAAATGGAGGCTCAGGATGAGCTTCCGGAGCCAACTCTCTGGTAGGCACTTTAATTTCTTGTGCATTTCTTCCTAACATCTGATCTGAATCTATTCTCCTTCAGCTTAAGGACATTCCCCCTCACCCTGTCACTCCAGGCCCTTGTCCAAAGTCCCTCACCAGCTGTCTTGGAGCCCCTTTAGGTACTGGATAAGTCAGCCTGGAGAGCTGAAATCCAACCTTTTGGGTTTTGTATTTTCAGCTTTACCTACATGTGCTGATGGCACTGGCCATCCAATGAGGAATTCCCCTCCTCCAAACTTCTATATTCCAGTCATTTGTCCTCTGCCTTGCTCAAACCACGCTGGAGAGCATCCTGCTGTCCCACAGAGGGATCCTTTCTGCTCTGCCATGGGAGGATTGACTGGCTGAGCTGGGGGTGTTCAGCCTGGAGAAGGGAAGGCTCCAGGGACACCTTAGAGCCCTTTCCAGTGCCTAAAGGGGCTCCAGGAGAGCTGGAGAGGGACTTTGGAGAAGGATTTGAAGTGACAAGACAAGAGGGAATGGCTTCCCACTGCCAGAGGGCAGGGATAGATGGGATATTGGGAAGGAATTGTTGGCTATGAGGGTGGTGAGGCCCTGGCACAGGTTGCCCAGAGAAGCTGTGGCTGCCTCATCCCTGGAAGTGTTCCAGGTTGGACAGGGCTTGGACCAGCCTGGGATAGTGGAAGGTGTCCCTATCCATGGCAGGGGGTTCGAATGAGATGGGCTTTAAGGTCCCTTCCAACCCAAACCACTCTGGAATTCCATGATTTTGTTTCACAATATGTTGAAACGTGCAGGTGAATAGAGAAACAGGAGGCACAACTTCCAGGGAGAGATGTGCCAAGAAATCCATGGGAGACAGATCCACCTGGCTGGATCAAAGAGCCCTCAGCTGCTGCTTGGCTTGGCTCTGTGACAGGGTGTTTGGAGAAAAGCCACCCTGCAAGATTAAAGGTTCAGTCCCTGGCTGCACAGATGTCTCGGACACCCGAGATGGTTCATCCAAGCCGCGGTTTTGGAGCTTCCCAGTGACAACTGGGAAGGGGCAGATCACCTTTCATCCCTCACCCAGTGCCTAATTTAGTCATGAGCGACACTTGTGCACCTTCAGAGCCATAAATCACCCTAATGGCTGGGATTTAATCAGCAGTGGAAGGCTGCTGTGCCGAGATGGTATCACATATTCCGATGATCATCTCTTCAAGTGGGAAATGAGGCATTTGTGCCCGTGCATTGCACAGGATAAATGAGTCCAATGAAATTATGCTGGTTTAATCCTGAGCTCTGTGCATCACAGTTGTTATTCCGTGAGAGATAAATGGGAGGAGCAACGAGCTCGTGCTTCTAACGAAGGGGGAGCGGGTGAGTCTTGATCAAGGCTTGGGTGCCCCATTTGTATTCACAACAGCTCTTCTGGCCTCCCCTCCTCGAGTTTTATGTCTGCTTTTCCTCTTTTAATCACTTAATTGTATTGGATTTTCTAGCTGAAGAGTCCCTTTCTATGAACTCCTCCTGGAAGACTGAAATATGGAGTTTAATTATCTCCCCTTTATTTATTTATTCCAGCGCCGAGGGCTCCCGACCCTCCCGCGGAGCCGCTCTCCTCGACGGGAGGCTGGGATGAGAAGCTTCCAGAGGATGTGACTCATTTGTGGGGAGAGCTGCTCGTTCTGCTTCGCTGGGAGCATCAGCAGTGTCGCAGGAGACGGGATCACTCCTTGCCCCTGGAGTCGGGAACGGCGCCGGCAGCACCGGCACAAACCGGAGCGTGGCTGCACGGTGAATTATTGATAAGGGAATAATGGCAGCTGGAGATAATCCCTCCAACGGAACACAGGGAATAAATCTTCTCTGCTGCACAGGGAGTTAAGTCTTGCAGCCAGAAGAGCGCTTCCCAGCCGTGGGAATAAAGGTGGCAGGAGGTTTTCCTTGAATGAAGAGCGGAGAAGGAGCCCCGGGAGCAACGTGTGGCATTGCAGGGGAGGGATTTGGCTGTGGGAGGGGTGGATTGGCTCACAAACCTCACTCTTGGTTTGGGAACTTCAGTGTGCTTAGCTGAGAGCTGTGGGACTTCCAGGAGAAAGGGAACATTGGAAGTTTGGGAAGCAAACAGTCATCCCTGTACCTGTCAGGGAAGGTGGAGAGGAGTGGGTACCAAATTAGAAATGGGGTAAACTGGGCTTTCCTAGGCTACCCTGGCCCCATGGCCCAGGGTTAGCCTGGTGGTGGCCTTCCAGGAGCAACCATCCACCTTCCCAGAGGCCTGGTGTAGGCAAAGTGTGGTCATGGAATCCCAGGATGGTTTGGGTTAGAAGAGACCTTGAAGATCAGTTCCAACCCTCTTCCATGGGCAGGGACACCTTCCACTAGACCAGGTTGCTCCAAGTTCATCCAACCTGGCCTTGGACACTTCCAGGGATCCAGGGGCAGCCACAGCTTCTCTGGGCAACCTGTGCCAGGGCCTCCCCACCCTCCCAGGCTGGAATGCCTGGCACTGCTCTGCCATGGCTGAGGGATGTGTTGGGTGGCCCAGGCAGTGTCCCAGCACTTGTGCTTTGCCTCCCAGCCCCACTGCATGAAAATGGAGAGGGGGAGACCATCCCCTGCCTTCTGTGGCCTCCCGTGGTCAGGGGCTGTGATGGGGCATCACAGCACCCAAGTGCCCCTTTGTGCTGCTGCTGGGGCTCATCCCACTTGGGATTTAACTAAAATGGGAACTCAGCTCTTCCCAGGCAGGTGGGAGAGGTGTCCAGTGGCCCGTTTTAGTATCTTTTTAAGATATAAGAAATACAGATGTGTGGTGTTTGGGCAGCTGGAGCAGAGCTGTGGTGCTGGGGGCCATCACCAGCTGCACCGTGAGCCTGCCTGGTGGGTTTTGCTCCCAGCTTAAATAATGGGGGAGCCCCTCCTGGTTTTGGTGAGTTTTCCTCCCAGAGTGGTGAGGAGAGGGGAAAGTCTCATTACACCCTGTAAAGGGTGACAGAAGTGCCTGGAGGCTCCGTAACTGGAGCTTCAGTGCTTCAGATGCGCCGTGGGCTGGTGTGGGATCAGGGATGCACGGAGGGATCTGTTTGCACAAAACACACGGGTCGGGCAAGGCTGGGCAGACAGTCCTGGTGAAAGGACCATCTGTCTGAAACATGTGATTTCCACCAACCTGCTGGTGTTTGGAGAGCCAGCCCAGCTGTCCTGGTTGGCCATCTGGTTTGCAACAAGAGAGGAGGGAGGGGAATTTTTTTCCCTCCTAACCTCGGGGTTATGTTCTTCGTGTTCGATATCGGAGGGGAAAGCACAGGCTGTGATTTGAGGAGGCTGCTTTCACTTCCCCATCTCCAGATGGACCTCCATGGCAGACCACAGCCTGCCTGCTGGCTCTGCAGGGCCTGAGGGATCGCTGCAGACCCGCTGTGTCATTGCAACCCTCCCAGAGGGGGTCAGGCATTGTGGGGGTGAGCTGGGGCAGGGGGAGGCTCTGGGTGCTGATGCTCAGAGCCCAGCAATGATCCTCTGCAATCGATGTGTTCCCAGTTTCCCATGGTTTGCAGGCATCTGAGATTTAAGAGAGACTTAGAAAGTCATGTTTTCAAGCTCAGGTGTGTGCACAGGTGAGAAACGTGGGCCCTGTGGGGATCAAATAAACTGCTTCCAGTATCCCCCAGCACAGGAAGGACATGGATGTGTTGGAGTGAGGCCAAGGAGCCTACCAAGGTGATCAGAGGGATGCAGCAGCTCTGCTGTGAGGAAAGGCTGGGAGAGTTGGGATTGTTCAG
>NW_021938814.1:461953-466366 GCF_001715985.3 Manacus vitellinus
ATCCCTGGAAGTGTCCAAGGCCAGGCTGGACAGGGCTTGGAGCAACCTGGTCTAGTGGAAGGTGTCCCTGCCCATGGCAGGGGCTGGAACTGGATGATCTTTAAGGTCCCTTCCAACCCAAACCATCCTGGGATTCCATGATTCCCTGATCCCTGCTGCAGACCTTCGGCTCTGGGGAGGGGTAGGGCCCCTCCAGGCTCTGCTGCCAGCTCTGTGTTTTCCCAGCTCTTTGTCTGGGTGTTGTTTGGGCACTGGCTGTCGTGGTGAGTGGCTGGAAGGGGCGCTGGGGAAGTTTCCCAGTCTCAGGGATAGTCATTTCGGGGGTTGTGGCTTGGCTGAGCCACCCTGGAGAGCCACATCTGGCCTGCATTTCTGGGAATCTGTAGAGCTGAGCTCTGTGTTCTCACTCAATTACAGTGGGACACTTGTCAGCAATTTCTTGTTTTTATTTCCTGCGACTTTCCAAACTTGGTTGTCTGAAAAAAAAAAAAAAAAAAGGCAGTGGGGAGAAAAAAAAGCCCAACAAAAACTCCAAAGCACAATATATGGGTTGGAAGTGCACCAGGAATGGACTTTCTCTGGGCAGGAATGACTGCACTTCTGCTGCAGTGGTGGGTGTGTGCAGGGAGAACAGGTTTCCTCGAGAGATGGGTGATGCCCTGAGCCCGAAACACTTTTCATGGAATGGTTTGGGTTGGAAGGGACCTAAAGACCATCCGGTTCCAACCCTCTGCCATGGGCAGGGACACCTTCCACTAGCCCAGGTTGCTCCAAGCCCCATCCAACCCGGCCTTGGACAGTTCCAGGGATGCTTAAGAGGCATTTAGACAATGCCCACAGCAATTTACTTCAATTTTTGGTCCACCTTGAAACAATCAGGCAGCTGGACTGGATAATCATCACTTCCAACTGAAATATTCCATCCATTCCTGCTGTGGATGAGAGATGCTCAGTGACCTCTTTGTGGGGCTGATTCCATGAGCACCCCTGAATCTTTCAGGGCAAAAATGCCCCCAGAGTGATGCAGAATCCACCCCCCTGATCCCTTCATCACCCTCCTGCTGCTGGAGATGGAACAATCCTTCAGCCAGACCTGTGGAACACAAAACCTAAGGACTTCCAGTAATCTCTGCCTGAAAGCACATAATTAATTCTGATATATTAAGATGGGAACTTTAAGTGGATTTAATGGCAGGTGGAAAAGAAGAATGCTCGAGGGCTGCCAATATCTGCAGGCTGCACTGCCCTGATGACTGTAGGAGCTTTTGAATAATCACATTTTTCATTAGCACTGTCAGTGCTAAAAGGTACATTTAAAACACACTAGTGCTGAGTTGTTTTATTTTAGAATTGATTTTGTTTGTTGAACCGAAGAGGTGACACTTGGAGATTTCCTTGTTTTGGGAAGAAACTGTTCCTGGAATCATTAAGGTCGGAAAAGAGCTCCAAGATTGAGTCCACGATGAAGCAACAGAGCTTGACAAACTCTGTCTCTCGTCTTGTCTCCTCCAAAAAGAGTCCTGCTTGTTGGGTGTGCCATTAACAGACCTCCTGGGTGTCCCAGAGCAGTGACTGTCAGTGTGGGGCCTTAATTCTCCCCCCAAACCTGACACCTGTTTTTGCACTGATGGAACAAATCCTGTGGAGTCATCGGGCCTGGCTTTGCCAGCACATTATCCCTGTTGGATCAAACACTGTTTATCAATGAAAGATCTCGATTGCTCGGCTCCAACAGAGAGAAAATCCCTCCTGGCCCCAAAACCTTGGCAGCAGGTTGGGAATGGGCAGCTTTCAGCCCCCCTCCTGCAGCCAGGCTTGGCTCTGCTGCCGTCCCTTCCTCACTGGAAAGCTCCTGCCCTTGGCAGTGTGAGCCAAAACATCCGTGTTCCCTGACTTTTAGGGCTTTTTCCAAGCACTTGGCACAAATGTGCCTCCTGCTGAAAATCTCTCGGGGATCCTTGCTGTGTTTGTACAGGGATGAGCCTGTACAATCCCTTCAGGGGAGACCTGGATCCGTGATCCCGTTCTTCGGGAAGGCTGCCAGGAGACCAGGCCACCCAAAAGGTTTTCCAGTCCATGTGAACAGATGCCAGGAGCATTTCCCCTGCCTGGGAGGACAGCTGAGAGCCAACCTTACTGGGAAGAAAAGAAGATCACCTGAGCATTTTCCTTCAGGAGATGATACTCAAAGTCATCTTGAGTTGGCCCAAGCAGCTGGAGTTGTTTAGTCTGGACAAAAGGAGGCTCAGGGGGGACCTTCTGGCTCTGCAACTCCCTGACAGTGGGGACCAAGGAGGGGTGGGGCTCTGCTCCCAGGGAACAAGGGGCAGAAGGAGAGGAAATCACCTCAAGTTACACCAGGGGAGGTTTAGGTTGGATATTGGGGAAAATTTCTTTATGAAAAGGGTTGTCCAGCCCTGGCACAGCTGCCCAGGGCAGTGCTGGAGTCCCCATCCCTGGAGGAATTTTAAAGTCCTGTGGATGTGGCACTTGGGGACGTTGGTCAGTGGTGGCCTTGGCAGTGCTGGGGGATGGTTGGATTCAATCTTAGAGGGCTTTTCCAACCTGAATGATTCCATGATTCCATAAGAGTCTGTGTCCTGCCAGCTGGTGGGACCTAATGGCCACTGCTTTGGAGATGGAGACAACTGCTGCTCTCCCTTTCCTCTTGGGATAGCTGCAAATCAGCACATCCCAACCTCAATCCCAAATTTCTTGTCTTCCTTGGAGCACCATCACTGACAGAACTGTCTGTTTGTCCCAGGCTGGTCTCTGCTCTGTGCTGGTCCTGGTCTTTACAGTTTCTCCTGCCTGGACACCTCTGTGCCGTGGCCATTTCCAACCCATGTGTGGGCCATTCCAGTCTGATCCCACTCCCAGGTGGTGGGGAAGCTTCTGCCAAGGCAAACCAAGGCTCTCCTGCAATATTTATTGCACAGGAGGGTTCACCATCTGTTGCCTCCTCTCCAGCTCCCCAGGACCAACCTTCAGCTGCTTTTCCAGGTCACCTGTGTGACCCCAGCACCCCCAGAGCTGCTTCTGCAACCCAGGGCTCTCCCATGTGGCACCAGAGCAGTGCAAAAAATAAGCTGTTGAGAGGGGTAGATTTTCTTCTGTGATTTATTTTTTTCCTTCATCCTCCTTGCAAAAATTCCCACCCCAAACCCCTCATATTTTGGGTCCTGGAGCCTCCCTTCTTGACTCTTCTTTCCTGATTGTGGTTTCTGCACAGAACCAGCTTTTCACTGCTCTTTTGGCTCTGGGAGCAGCAACTGTGCCAGTATTTGGATGAAACCCCACCTCAACTCTCTCACTGGTGGGTCCATTTATCATGTCCCTCCCCCCTGAGGTATCAGTTCTTCTGACCTCCTCCTCACCTCCTCAGAGCTCTCACTTTGTACTTCATCTCCCAAATTATTCTGTCCTATGTCATCTGCTCGCTCTTGCAATTATTGTTTTCAGGGCTGAGGAGGCAGAACCTGACTGGAATCCTTTCCCACTGGGTGCCTGCAGAGCCTCAGCCATAAACCCAGGAAGTGCTGTCAGATGGAACTTCTGGAGCTTTGCTTTACCAGAAGGGTTTTCTTGCAAGTCCTGCTGACTCTGACCCCCCACCCAAGTGCTTCAGCATCCCATGGGAATGCTCAGTGGGGCTGGAGCTGAGGTGTCCCAGCCTACACACATCCCCTCCAGCTCTGCAGCATCCCATGGGGCACCTGCATCCCCCATGGGGGTGAAGGGGGCGAATTCCTGGTGGGAATGGTCAGAGCCCTGTGCTGGACTGATGGGGTGCTCCCTGCTTTGCACCCAGCTGGATGAGCACCCAAGGTTGTGTTCCTTCCTGTCACTGACTGGCCTTGTCCCAGGTTTTGCCCTCTCCAAATCTGCCCATCTTGGGGCTGCTCTGAATTGCAAATTTCCCTCCGAGTCCCCAGTCCTGGTTGGTGAGTCACTGGATAATTCCTGGCCCCAGGGTTGAGGGGTTCAAATACAGCCCAGGAGGAGAGTCACGGCATGGGGAGAGGAAAACAAGTCTGTGAACACAACACCCTGCTCTTAGCTGAGTGACCATGGCCGTGATTTGAGCTGTGGATGCATCACCAGCTCCGTGGTTTCCTACAAAGGACATGGAACTGTTGGGGCGAGTCCAGAGGAGGCCACGGAGATGCTCCAAGGGCTGGAGCCCCTCTGCTCTGGAGCCAGGCTGGGGAAGATGGGGGGGTTCACCTGGAGAAGGGAAGGATCCAGGAATACCTGAGAGCCCCTTCCAGTGCCTGGAGGGGCTCCAGGAGAACTGGAGAAGGACTGGGGACAAGGGCCTGGAGGGAGAGGACAAGGGGGAATGGCTTCCCACTGCCAGAGGGCAGGGTGAGATGGGATACAGGGAAGGAATTCCTGGCTGGGAGGGTGGTG
>NW_021938814.1:468656-470005 GCF_001715985.3 Manacus vitellinus
TTGACCTGGGTTTAGAAGGAGAGGAGATCTAAAGATGGGAATGTGGGGGATTTCCGCGGTGTTGCATTAAAAAGGCCCAGAGGAGGCAGAGCTGGAATCTCATCTGAGGCTCTGCCTCGTGCCCCCTTCCCTCCCCCTCCCTGACTGTAGTTGGTGTTTATCAGCAGCATCAAATTCTGCCCTTATCTCTTGTTTGTTCCTATGTTTGAAGGTTCTAAGGAGGTCAAGATGAGAGGCAGAGCCAGACTGGTGTGGTGACAGATGTCCCAGCCCGGGGTTAGGTGATGGGACCCCTGCCTTGTCCTTGGATGGGGGGCTCTCAGAGCCCAGTGAGGGGGTTGTGTTTGTGTGCAGGGGTGCTGTGTGCCCGCTCTAAAGTTATTAATAAACTTCACAAACACATCAGGATCAATCCCTGTGCCAGCTGGGCTCATCAATACTTCAGTGCTCCCTCCCTTGCCAGTCTCTTTGAAGGGATTATTTTAATATGTACAAGCTCCTCAGACGTGTGTGAGGAGGGTCAGGCCGGATGCTTTTGTCTGCACAGGACGTGTCTGCAGCTGGGCTTCTCCCTCCCTCCCTCCCTCTGGGTCTGGCAGAAGATTCCTCTGTAGCTTCCCAGCTCCTGGACACCTGTAGTGCTTCCTGACCTCGTGCTGTGTCAGCTGCTGTGACCAGAGAAAAGCCAAGCACTGAGGACAACAGACCTGTCCTGTGGCTGTGGGGACAGGGGAGACCCCAGAGCATCTCCCCCTATAGGAGAATCCAAATTCCCAATGCTCCAGGGGAAGATAAGGATGCACCTTCTCATTTTAGGCCAAACCAGCTGTTAGATTTGGCTCAGGCTGGGATGACGGTGGGTCGATAATTTTGGAATTCTCCTCTCCTGATAAGGTCCCTCTCCCTTCATCCTGCTCCACGGAGGATTTGCCCATCCTGCTGCTGAACTGGAATTTACCCTGAGCCATCTGCTCACCCCCTGCCAGCCCCCCAGCACGCCAGGCATGGGGCAAGCAGAGCCCTGTTCCCAGCACTGGTGGGTTTTGGGATGAGGTAATGGCAGCAACACTTCTGGGACAGCTGGAGTTACTGGAATGCTGCATCCCAGCAGAGCTGGGTGTGGGCATGAGGGGGCTGGGAGGGAGCCACAGGCCACAGCAAGTGGTTGTTTTCCTTCTCTCCGTGACAAGCTGGAGGGCTCGGGCTTGGGTTTGTTTGTTTTTCTCATCCTTGTTTGCAAACTCATCTACTGTAATAACAGCCCTGGTTTGAAGGACAGGTTTCCACTTTCCAAGTGACTGCACATCTCAGGAAGGAGACTCAGTGGTTCAGGAGCAGGAGGAGAAGGG
>NW_021938814.1:471182-490155 GCF_001715985.3 Manacus vitellinus
CACCAGCCCTGCCCTCAGCAATGCACAAACCCCACAGTGACGGTGTCAGAGGTGACCCCAACCTGCTTTTTTTTTTCAGTCCAAAAAGGGCTGCAGTACTAAAGTCAATAAATAAGCCAAAATATCCTCAAGGAACATCCTACAGGCTGGAGTGGGACACGTGCTTCAGCTTTCCATTCTTCCCCCTGACCAGGAGAAGGGTCCACGAGCCACCAGCGAAGAATTAATTGGGCAAATCATGAGGCACTTTGGCTGCTCTGAGCAAATTATGGCTCATCAAGGAAAACTCCCCAAAAACTCCTTTCCCACAGCACTGCTGCAGGGATGGAACTGGGCTGTGAGATGAGCACTGGGGGGTATCTAAAGCATGTTTTTGGGGGGGATTGTCTTATTTAGGATGGTTTTGAGGTCAGATCTCCTGGGGGGGCTCATTCGAGTGAGGACCGGGGGGTCTGGTGACCCCTTGGACAAGAGCCTGCGGGGATGTTTTCCACGGGGGAGACCACGGAGTGGGTCTGCAGGTGTGTGCAAGGCAGAGGACGCTCCGGGGCGGAGCGGTGCCGGGACAGGCGAGGTGCTGGGACAGGCAGAGCCGGCTGAGCCGCTTCCCACGCCCGCACCGAGACACCTCCGAGGCAGCCGCGGGCTGGAGGCAGCACCAAGGGGCCACGGGCGTTCCCCTCCAGCTTCTTTCTCTGCCTGTCTGTGGAATTCACCTCGGTTTGAGTTTATCCGGGAATCAGCAGGATGCGCCTGGGGCGTGCGATGCCTCGCTTGGATCCCCCCACTCCACCCCATAGCTGAAGCCCAGGGAAACCCCTCCTGCCCCACCACAGCCCAGGGAAACCCCTCCTGCCCCACCACAGCCCCCTCAGGCTCGGGCAGCGCTGGGACCACGGAGGGCATTTCCCTCCCTACATTCCCAGGTTTTGTGCACCGTGTCTGGGTGGGGGGCTCGGAGATACCCCCCGGCTGGCAGAGGGTGCTGGTGCTCTCTGGGTGATTGCAGCTCCCCCCTCAGCTCTTTTGCCAGCCCTTTCTATGTCCCTTTCCTTCCCCCTGTCCAATTTAAGGACAAAGAGAGCTCCCAGGCAGCCCTGTCCCCTGCTACCCGCCTTCCCAAAGACTCAGAGTCCTCATTCCCTGTATTTTCGTGCAGCACCTAGCACGTGGTTCCTGCTCCAAAGGAGGAGAGAGAGTCCTGGAACAAAGGGAGGTGGCACTGCCACATCAGGTGACATTTGCCAGGAGGATGCTGGAGGCAGTGGCATTGTGGCCATTGGGACTGATCCACAGGCAATGGCACTACAGTCTCCACTCCAGCTCTGCAGGGAAGGTGGCTGATGCCAGGGAATCATGGCTAGCACAGCACCCCAGGTTCTTTTCCTCCACGTGGACAAAATTAGCTCGTTTTCTTCCAGAAGACAGGGAAGAAAAAAAAAAAAAAAGGGCAAAGCAAACACCTCTGCCTTTGTTCAGGGAGACAAGGACCACAGCCCGCTCAGATGGAATTTATTTTGTGCTCAGTAATTCAATCCAGCAGGGCTCAGGATGTGGCCAGGAGGGTTGAGCCAAAAAATGCAAGTTTAAAGCAACTAAATTTTATGCTGTGTATACAGTTAAGTTTGGGGTTGGCCGAGACAAGCAGTTTCCATGGTTTTTGCAATTTCTGTTGTAGCAACGAGCTCCTTGTGCAATGGAAGGGCTGGGGAGCATGTGGTCCTCTGGAGAGGGGCAGGAGGGAGCTGGGACAGCCTGGAAAGAAGACAGGGCTTATCACAAGATGATTTATCCTGTCCTGACAGCGTGACCCTTACTGGGGACAACATGCTTGGCATGGGTGAGAACGTCCCTGTGGTTCTGGCCCGGAAAGGGTTGGATGCTTTCCTCCAAGTCCAGTCCCTCGACTTCCAAATGCCTCCAATGCCACGAAAAGCTTCTCCCAGTGCTGGAATGTGGCTGCTGAGCCACGCTGTCCCTCACTGAGTTGTCCCTCTCCCTGCCATTAACATTTTTATCTGAGGGCTGGAAAAGCTGAGCGTTGCTGAGCCGTAGCCCAACAGCTGGGCTGCAGATGTGGGAAAAACCCACGCCAGCCTGCAGCATCCATGTGTGTGTCCCTGTCCCCTCCAGCCTCCCCTGCCCTCCATGCACATCCCTGAGCAGGGATCATCCTTAGTTTTCACAGCACCTCCGTGAAGCTGCGGAGCCGCTTTGCAACCCAGCCTGCAATCGAAAAACATGAAATCAAACCCAGGCGAACCCCCAGCGCTCTCAGAAATAACACATTGTTTTCCCCTTGACCACGGAATTATTATTTCAGCTGGGCCAGCTCGCTCAGACCAGCCCTGCTCATCCCTCAGCCAGGCTTTTGGCAGGAAGAGCTCCGTGTGCTGCCTGGTGGGAGCTCAGCGCTCCGCTGCCTGGAAGGGCACCAGGGCCTGGGCAAAGCAAACCTCTGCAGGGAGGTTTTCCTGTTGATGGCATCAAGTGGCCCTTCTTGCTTGGGGATCATTCCCATAAAACCGCTGTTCTTTCAGGAAGCTGATCCCAGTGGCCCGATGGAGCCCAGAGCACAGCCAGTGCCTTGGCCTTGATTTATCCCTAATCCAGTGGTGGGCTGGATGGGATTCTGCTCCAGCTATGCCCCATGCCTTGTTTGTTACTGTAATCAGAGCCAGTTTACAAAAATATTATCAGTTTATCAGGAATGTGCAGGAATGAGCCCTCCAGCCACCCACAGCCTTGGGAGCCGCTCTCCAAACCCTTCCTTCTTTCTCTCTGGCTTTGCACTTTTGCCTGCAGAGCACTGTCCTGCTGAAGTTAATAACAGACTAATTAATCATCGAATCATGGAACAGCTTAGGTTGGAAAAGCCCTTTAATCCTCCCAGCCCACCCTGTCCCACTGCCAAAGGCTCACAGGAGTCACTCAGTGATGGACACTTCACCTCACATGTCCAGCTCGAGGGCTTCCCGGTGGGGCTCCTGTGAGTTCGGCAACCCGGCGGATTTCTATCCCATGAACTTCTCCAGTGTCCTCATGAACCACTGGCATTCCTGGTGTTCTGTGGTAGGGAGCTCAGCAAGTCAAATATGGGCTGTTTGGGGACCCAGCTTCTTTTGGGTGCTGTGAAAAGGGTTTGATGCCTGCTTGGAACTGTGTCAGCAGTAACTGGGCATGGCTCCTAATTCCTGAGGCCACTGAGGTTCCACAGCTGCTGTTGCCTTACCCTGCACCCTCAAGTCTCCTTGGGCAACACAGAGAGCTCCTTGGAATTGTCCATCCTTTCCCTGCTCTCCCCATCTTCCTGCACTGTGCCACCCTGCCCTGGCAGTCCCAGAGCTTCACTTCCTAATAAAACCTCGTCTTTGGGGTTCCACCTGCTCCCGCCCTGATCCATGTCCATCCTGACACCTGGCACTTCCCAGTGGGACAGCTCCTCCAGGAAGCTTGACCTGCACCTTTCTTTGGCCTGGAAAGACTCACAGTGTGCATCGAAAGTGCCTGGTGTCACTTCAGAGGCCGTTGTTGGCCACGTGTCACGAGGCAATATTGGGATGCAGGTGTGTTGTTTCAGCCTCTGGCAAAACCTAAAGGTTGAGAGAACCAGGATTGTTCAGCCTGGAGAAGAGAAGCTTTGGGGTGACCTAATTGTGGCCTTCCAGTACCTGAAGGGAGCTGACAAGAGAGCTGGAGAGGGACTTGGGACAAGGGATGGAGGGACAGGACAAGGAGGAATGGCTTCAAACTGACAGAGGACAGGGTTAGATGGGATATTGGGAAGAAATTCTTGACTGTGAGGGTGGTGAGGCCCTGGCACAGGTTGCCCAGAGAAGCTGTGGCTGCCCCTGGATCCCTGGAAGTGTTTCAGGCCAGGTTGGACAGGGCTTGGAGCAACCTGGTCTGGTGGAAGGTGTCCCTGCAACACGAGGTTTGTTGAGACCCCCCAGAGCTGCCAAATAACAGATTGCCATGGGCTGGCCTGCAAACTGTTAACACATTAATTAAAAGAAGAAAAAGGAGTTGGTCCCATTAAGCTCCCCATCTGTTTTAATTATCCACTGGAGCTCACAGAAAGCTTTGTACACACTGTAATTGCATAATTAAAATGAGCTGTTGGGAGATAGATGGCACTGAGATGACTGGCGAGAGGAAAGCAGCCCTTGCTCCTGCTCTGCTGTCACTGACGAGCATCATGATTAAGAAAAAACAGTAAAAAACACCCCTTTTTGGGCTGAGCTTAACATTGCACAGCTCCTGCTGAGTTCTGAGAGCTTTCTGAGGGTGTTTGTGTCATCTCCACCCCGAGCAGAAGCAATGGCATCGTTAAGCCCCGCTTAGCTGACAGGGGGATGAAAAGCCCGTGTGCTGCTCTGAGATGTGAACAAACCATGCAAATCCTGAGTTTCCAGCCCAAATCCCCACCTGGGTGCATCTCACCCCGTTTCAGGCACAACCCACTGCGTTGCAGCTCCTCTCCTGCCTCGTGCCCGTGGGTGGGGAGGGGCCCAGCAGAGCCAAAGTGGTTTGTTTGGCAGCTCCCAAAGCCAGGCTCGTTCAAAGGGGGCAGCACATCCAAAGCCCAGCTGGTTGCTCTTGGGACTCGGAGTGGGCTGCCTTGTTCTCTCATGACAGGAGTTTCAAAATCAAAACATTAGTCTTGAAAAGAAAAAAAGAACAACAAGCACAACAAACTTCCTGTGAGCTGCAGTGGGAATTCTTCACATGTTTTGGGAGGGGGCTGGTTGTTTGTGGGTTGGGGTATTTCTCGTGTTTGTGGTATCAAACCGATCTTCTCACGTCTTACATCTTGCTTTTCCCAGCTCTCTGCTTTTTCACATTCCCTGCAAACTTAATCTTTTGGATTAAGACATTTATTTTTTTGACATTAAATTTCAGGTCCATGCTGAGAAAACACGATGAAGTCACGGCAAGTCCTGAAAACTGGAAAAAGTCCTTCTGGTTGGAAGACCTCCTGGGACAAGTCCCTAACGAGGAGGGGATCCAAAATATGAGCATTCATGGATAAAATATGACTCCTGCAATCTGCCCGCACTGGATCAGGTCAGTAATGAATTCATGACACAGAACATAATTAGAGCAGAACTCTGTAGCCAGCCAGAACCTCTCAACACTTGGAATGTCAGCTCAGAGACACATGGATTGCTCAGGAAGGTCTTCTGGAGCCAAGGTAAACTTTGGGGGATTGGGATTGGAGCAGCAATGTCCTGGTACCAGACAGTCAGCTCAGGGCAGCACCTCCTCTTTGGAATGGACATGATGGATGATTTCTGTCACATCCTATCTCCCAGGGGCTGGTATTTTGTTTTAAAAGCAGTTTTCCTGGCAGAAAGTTAAGATTTCACCCAGGCTGAGGTGTTTTGCAGGAACGTGGCTGACCCTCCTTGCGAGGGCATGTTTTGACGTTTCCTTCGGGGACAAACTTCCCTCTCCGTGAGCTCTTTTAATCAGAGCTGGAATAAAAGATCCAGATTCATCCCAGTGTTCGGTTTCTCTTTGGAAAGTTGTTTCCTGGCAAATTTCAGGATGTTTTTGAAATGAGTTTGAAAACATGGAGTACACTCCCAGCAATCCTGGCAGGCGGCAGCTCCCGACATCCTACGGCAGAGCACCCAAGGGATGGGGAAAAACCCTCCACCTGCAACAGTTCATTCATGGGCCTGGCCCAAGCAAACCCTCTCTTGCAAGGGATGCTTTCCCCTCTGTTTTTTCCTCTCCTGGAGTTTTTTTCCAGACAAAAAGCTGTCAGCTCTGCAAAGGGTTACGCTTCACATGTGGATGTGGCATTTGGGGACATGGGTTAGTGGTGGGCTTGGCGCTGCTGGTTAATGGTTGGACTTGATCTTAGAGGGCTTTTCCAACCTTAATGATGCTGTGATTCTAAGGAGAGGGTTGGGAAGCCTGTGGTTTTTGGGATTGTGAGCCTGGAATTTGCTGAAGGGGCTGGGTGGGTATGGGTGACCGGCTGGGATTTACCCAAGCACACGGTCAGGCTGATGCTTTGTGAGCCAGGCCCAAACCTGCTGCCTGCAGACACCCGTTTCTCTTCCCATTTCAGGATGGAAGTCCGGGATTTAAGGCCTGGAATCAGAAATAAAGCCCAAGCAGATGCCACTGCCAGCCAGCACGACTGACTCAGCCCAACTGTGATCCTGAGGGCGAGATCATCCTTTAACTTCCCCACCAGGAGAACCAAAAGCAGCAACTTGCAACCCAAATTGTGCCAAAGGGAGCGTTTTCCCACTCACCACGCCGTTGGACCGTGCAGCTCATTGCTACGGGATGCTGCTTCCCAATTCCAGCCCCAGGAGGCTCTGGTGAGGTGGGGAAGCTCAGTCGGGTGCAGGGGCTTCATCTTGTCCCTCTTTTACAGCCTGAGATCCTGCTGCCTCCGTGTTTCCTTTGTTTCTCATCATTGAAGAGGGTTGGAGAGCTCTACAGGCATTTTTAACTCCTTCAAGTGAAGTCATGGATACCTCTTGGGAAACGCAGGGATTTATATCTTTCCAAGGTCACGGAAAACATCATGAATTAAAGGAAGGAAATGGGGTCATGGTGGCAAACAGGGAGTCAGGGATGCCCAGTCCTGGATGCAGCAACACACGCTTCAGGGTCCTGAAGCTCCCAGAGGGCAGAAAAAACACCTGATGGGCATTTTCCTGGAAATCCCACAAGTGCATCCCTGTCTGCCACGTCTGGACCTTCAGATGGATTGCCAGTGTGAGCAGTGACCCTGTTAGATACCACTTTTGGGACTACAGGGAAGTGCCAGGAAGGGAGTTGGAGCCCACAGCCATGCCAAGCACTGGATTCCAGTGAGTGATGCTCATTGGAGCATCCAAAATTATGGATGCTGCAGCTGAAGCCCCAAACCAGCAGTTAAACCCCTAAACAGAAGCTTCCAGATAATCCATCCTGCAGCCACCCCCGAATCCCAGTGGTCTTCCCAGGCTGGGTTTCCTTGTCTGTGTGTCCCATGGAAAACTCCCGGCCCGGGATTGGGAAGAAAATTTCATGGATGGCTGAGCTCAGATGTGTTTTGCCACAGGCCTGGTACTATGGAAAATTAGGGTGCAGGTCTCCTCTCCTTTCTTCTCTCAAGCACACTTTGAAATTAATTGAGCAAAGTGTTGGAGTGAATTAATTGCCCTGCCCTGGGGGGAAAAATTCCAGACAGATTTTTCTTTAGAACGCACAGAAATAGGACTTTTTAATCCAAAACTCTCTTTGAGGCATCTGGAGTGTGCTGTTTGCCAAACCAGGGCTCAGTTTTGTCGGCTGTCGCAATGGGAATTCTGTCCTGGATGTCTCCCACCACTGGTGTGCTCTGTGGTGGCCTTCCCTGGAGAGCAAAACATGGCAATTCGCCCCAAATCAACTGTTCATGGATCAAAATAGTGAAGCATCTTTTGGGAAATCTCCTCCACCTGGAGAAGGTCTTTTGGGAAGGGCCATCAGTAGTGACTAAAATTCTATTGCTCCCTGAATATATGAATATATGAATACGTAAATATATGAATATAAATTGCCATGATCCCCATAGCCAAATAAAGGAGCCAAAAACGCAGAAAGAAGAATTAACCAAGACTGAGGGTTGATCAACATCACAGAATCCCAGAATGGTTTGGGTTGGAAGGGACCTTAAAGCTCATCTCATTCCAAACCTGTGCCATGGGCAGGGACACCTTCCACTATCCCAGGTTGCTCCAAGCCCTGTCCAACCCAGACTTGAGCAATTCCAGGGATTCAGGGGCAGCCACAGCTTCTCTGAGCAACCTGTGCCAGGGCCTCCCCACCCTCACAGGCAACAATTCTAATGAGGCTCTCAGGATTCTTGCAGGGTTTATTAATTGGGGTGTTGTTTTTCTATTAACATGAGTGAGCAAAAGAATCCCAGAGAAGAGGAAGAAACAGGAAAGATGTGGATACTTTCGGTGAAGGGGCCAAGCCATAAAACTGGAAGGATGCAGGTGCAGGGGGTCCAAACCAACTGTGTTTTAGAGTTCTCCAAAAAAAAAAATAAATAAAAAAAATCAGATTTTTGAGGGATTTTTATTCCACTGCTTTTACAAAAGCTCTGAAAAAGGCTTTGTCTGGACCCACCCAGAACTGCTCGTGGGACCAGCGCCGAGTTTTTGCTTCTGGCGTCAGCTCGTTGTCCCTTTTGTGCAGCAATTTTCCTTCCCACTGAGGTCAGCGCTGAACAGAAAGCGCTGGTTGTTTGGAAGCAGAGAGTTCCATGTAGAAAAACATCCAAATGAAACATTTCAGTGCTGGGAAACCTTCCCTCCCACCCACTCTGGCCTTGCTCGGTTCGCTGTGTGGAGCAGCCCTCGCATCGCGAGCCCGCAGCACGTCCCTGTCCCCCTGCTCTGTTTGGGATATGAGGCACCTTCCCACTGCATATCCCTCTTTCCAAGCATGGAGACACAGTGTGTTCAGCTTTGTGGGAAGCCCAGCGAGGTGGTTTTTAATGGAAGTGAAGGTGACACCTTGATTTTCCTTCCCGAGCTGAAAGCAGGTGTCAGCCACGCTTGGCAGGTGTCGCAGAGGAAAACGAAGCCATTGGGCTGGAATTGTGACAGCTCAGATATCACTGCACTGAAATTGTCCATCCCCCTGGAATAATACAGGGCAAACAATTCCCAGCCCGTCTGTTTGCTGGATGGAGATCAGACGAGGAGCACGGGCTGGCTGCGATGCCGGCGGCACGGCTCTGCTCCGGAGGGACATTCCTTCATGACACCCAGAGCGCTCCTGGCTGTGTGCTCCTCACCCTCAGGACACTTCTGCAGAGCCCCTCTCCAGGCATCTCCTCGGTCTGGAGACCGTTCCAGATGCAGGAGGAGCTGGTTTCCCACCCCGGCGTTGCTTTGAAGTTGTTCTCCCTGGATTGCACTTGTTGGTCACTGCCCAGTCTGGCGCAATCCCCCTGAACTGGTCTGGCTCCTTTCCCTGCTGGGACAGTCCCAGTTGATTGCAGGATTTCTCCTGGTGGAGCTGGGTGTAGATATTCCATTGCCATTAAAGGTCTGGTTTCCTTCTCTCCAAATGCCAGTGAGCTCCAGCAGGACAAACCTCCAGAGTGCTGGCATGTACAGATCCACCCCTTGTCCTCCCTTGATGATCCTTCTTCACACCCCATGCTCTTGCCTTGCCTCCTTCTTCTTCTCCATGTCATCCACAAGAAAGCAAAGGGAGGAGATAGAATTACAGAATCACAGAATGGTTTGGTTTGGTTTGGTTTGGAAGGGACCTTAAAAATCATCTTGTTCCCACTCACTTGGGTAGGGACCCTTTCCACTAGGCCAAGTTGCTCCAAGCCCCATCCAACCTGTCCTTGAACACCTCCAGGGATGGGCCAGCCACCATTTCTCTGGGCAGCCTGTGCCAGGCCCTCACCAATGTCTCCTGGTTGTCTCCTGGATGTGTTATCCCTCTGCAATGACCTGGACATCACAGGGCCACCGACCATCCAGGGGCTGAGGTGGCTCATCCAGGATGTGCAGGGCACGTGCACTATCCCGTCAGCCAGGCCTGCTGGGCAATCTCAAGCACTGTGGGTTGTTCCTGGCAAGCTCCTGGCAGCACTGGGGCTTTTTGGGCTTGGGAGCAGCTCTGGAACAGCAAAGAAAAACACATTGTTAATGATGCTCCTCATGGAAATGGCAGCTTCAACCCCAAATTGCAGCTCCAGCCTCCAGTGTGGCCCTGCCCAGCTGTGTTTCCCAGACCACAGGCTGCTTGGAGTTCTGTAGTCTTCTCTAGTTTGCTTGTTTTTCTTCTTTAACTACTGCCTTTACCAGCCCATTTCAGTGTTGCAGCTTTCCCCAGGTGAAACCTTCAGCGCTGCCTCTGCTCCCCATCGGAGCCAGAGCCAACGACCCTGTGGGAGCAGGATGGGTCCCTCCATGCCACGTCTCTGTGCCCTGTCACAAGCCAGAGCCATCTGGCAGAGTCTTCTGGGGCTCTCAGGATGCTGAGGAATTCAGGATGTTGGGGAGCTCAAGATGCTGGGGAGCTCGGGATGTTGTGGCTCTCTGGATGCTGGGAAGCTCATGAGACTCTGCTGATCTCCTGGACAAAAAAACAATGGGGCACTTAGGGACATGATTTAGTGGTGGACTTAGTGCTGGGTTAACACTGGACTGAATGATCTTAGAGGTCTTTTCCGACCTCAGTGATTCCATGATTCTATCAAACACAACTTGGGGAGCTCATCCTTCCCTAAAATCTCCATCCCATGGCATGTGTCACTTCTCATAGTATATCTCTTCTATGAAATACATGCTAAGATCAAAGAGGGAAACCTCGAAACCAGACAGAAAATTCGGGGAAAAAAATGCTTTGGAATGATCTTGATTGTGTTTCCATCATCCTCCCATACCAGCTGCAGCACAGAGGGGGGGGAAATGTAATAAACTGTTTAAAAAGCCATATTTCAAGTTAACTAACCTTTTCTGATGCTCCAGAACAGCCTGTGCTGGGCTGAGCCGGAGTCTTGGAAGAGAAGTGAGGGGTTGTTCTTGCTTGGTCTGAACTGGTTCGTTGAGTCATGCTCTTAGTTAATCCCTGGCACCGGCACAGCACGATCCTGCTGGAGGGGAAAAACTCACTCAGGGAAAGTTCAAGCCGTTCGTGCTCCTCGGAAGGGGCCGAGCAGACAAAGACTTCTTGTTTCGCAGGCGGGGGAAGAGGGAGGCGAAGAAGGGTGAGGGATGGTGGGATGGTGCTGGAGAAGAGGCGGATTCGGGATGCCTGCCCACGGCGTGCAGCCCCAGCCAGCCGGGACACATTTTTGCCATGCTTGAGCCGTGCCAGGAGGAAGCATTCCCTGTGCCGGAGGGGTGCGTGCCAGGATGAGACAAAGCTCAGGTCTTGGAAGGGTGGGAAGAGCAGGATTTGGGGAGGAACATCCTCCAGGGGTCCCTGGAGAAGAGCCCGTCGGTGGGTCAGGGTGACACAAAGTGCGGGTCTTGGAAGAGTGGGAAGAGGGTCTGGGAAGGAACATCAGGTCCCTGAAGAAGAGCCATCACTGGTTCAGGGAGAAGGTGGGATGGGAAGAGGTGCCTGATGTGTTGGAGGTGGACAGGC
The DNA here is from genome assembly GCF_001715985.3 of Manacus vitellinus. NCBI lineage: Eukaryota > Metazoa > Chordata > Aves > Passeriformes > Pipridae > Manacus > Manacus vitellinus. The sequence goes on from NW_021938814.1 coordinate 482,301, forward strand.
TCTCCTGGGCAGCCAGGTGGATGGATGCTCCATTGGTACGACAGCTCAGAGCATGCAGAGGCCGGAATGTCCCTTCAGGATGGGCACAAAGCATCTCCCTTGGGAAAATACTGCAGGGACTGTGTGTGCAAGGCTCAGCTCGCTTGGAGAGCCACCTCCACCTCTCCCACTGCCCCATCTCCATGCAAGGAGAGGAGTGGCCACTGAAGGACCCCTGTCCAGCACACACATCCACGCTGAGCCGAGCTCAGGCACCTCAGGAGGTCTCGGCAGGTCAGGGCTGTGACGGGACACGTGGCACAGCTTCAGGCAGACCATCCTCCTCCTCCTCACCTCCACTCCTGCCAGCAAAGGGTGGCAGCGAGGGAAATGCCTCCTGCTCTACTGGCTGACATCTAGGGCTCCATTAGAAAGGCAAAACTGGATTAATTAGGGTTGCCTCCAAGGTGACCGTTGAGCCAGACGCTGGTGGGTCTCCGGGGAAGATCTATTAGCTCGTGCTGTGGAGGATCACAGGAGCTATTAGCCAAATGTGATCTAATAAGCAAATAAATAATCTGCAAATCAACTGCAGCTCTGACAAGTTCCTGCATTTACAGTGCCCTGGAACTGCTCAGGGCAGTGAGGTTGGGTAATTCCTCCTGCCTCAAATTCAAACCTGTGTTGCTATAAGAGGAGCAAACCTGCAAAAGCCGTGGGAGGGAGGGGAAGGGCTCTGTGAGCAGAGCTTTGTACCAGCAGTTCTCCCACCCACCTCGTGCTGCTGCCCCTCAGTCCCTCGTGCTCCTGGATAAGGGAGTGTGTTGGTGACCAGCTCTTGTCCTCTGCTCCAGCCCATCCTCTTCAGCACAACTGTTCCCTGTGGATTGAACACAGCAAACCGTGGGTGAACTCTGTTTGGGCAGGGGATAATAATTAAATTACATACACCATTATATAATATATAATATTATACAACCCATAAAACCATGCCACTGCACCTTATATTCTCTTTGTCCCCATATTGTCCCTCTCATCTCGATGTCACTGATCATCTCAGTCTGCACCGACTTCTCGATCAGCTTGGAGACAGAGTGAATCATTAAAGCCAGTTTGCATTGGCTTGCTGCTGGAATATTCATAACCTTAAATCCTTACTCAGCTTTAAGCCAGGTTTCCACATTTCAAAGGGGTGTTCTTTCTTAATCCCACCGAGCTTCTTGACTGAGCCTTCCCCGGTTGCCTCTGCTGGGAAATGAGGCCGTTGTGTAGCTGCGAGCACGAGCACAGAAATTGTGTTCAAACGGAGTTTGGATTTAACAGATGAGAGAAAGAGTGAAAATTTTCTCTTGGAAACTGGAAAATCAATTCCAAGACAAGTTTCCATTCTTTGCTGGGAGGGTGGTGAGGCCCTGGCACAGGTTGCCCAGAGAAGCTGTGGCTGCTTTGTGCCTGGATTTGCTCAAGGCCAGGTTGGACGGGGCTTGGGGCAACCTGGGATAGTGGAAGGTGTCCCTGCTCGTGGCAGGGAGTGGAACTGGATGGACTTTCAGATTCCTTCCAACCCAAACCATTCTGGGATTCTCTGATTGCTCTGCAGCAAGTCTGCCTGGTGCATCTCGGTGTGTCTGCTCGGGCCAGTCAATAACAAGGATTTTCCCAGCGTGGGGAACAGTTACAGCCTGAGCAACCAGTCCTGCATTTTGGAATGGTCATCTTCTTGTTGAACCAAATAACCCCCTTCTGTGGGGTAATTCATCTGAAGAGCCAGTTGGATGGATGAGATCCACCTTTCAATACACTGTTTTCTTTAAATTTGTAGCTTAGATTTCAGCAGCATCACTCCACTTCATGGAGGTTCATCATGGAATACAGCTGCCTCCTGGGGTCTCCTCACCAGTGGTTAAGCCTTTAATGTGAGCTTTAGGGATATCCTATGGAGCTTGGGTTTTTATGGTGAGTTGAGGAGCCTCTCCCTGCTTTTGTTAAGGCAACATTACACCTGGATCTCCTTTCCCTGCCTGCCAGAGCTCACATCCTGGTTTGTGCCAATTTTCTCTCTTTTTTTCTTTTTTTTTGTGGTCACCAGCTGGCTTTGAAACGGTCCAGCTGCACAAATCCCCGGGAAAAGGGGGAAACTTCATCCAGCATCTCCCACCTGCAAGGCATTGGGTTCCTTGGAGCCTTTTGCACTGCTAAAGATGAGACTCGGGTGCTCTTCGCACCAAGGAGTGACATGGAGCTGGTTCCTCTGGTTAATTAAATGTCTGCTTTCCTGGGCTTTCCCTGAAGTGCAAATTCCACCCTGCTGCACTGCAATGCTTGGTCACCTATGGAGTGAGCAGATGTCGGGCTGTGTTGGGGTTTGCAAGGATTTCCAGGGCTTCAGCTTCATTCTGCCCTTCTTGGAGTCTGTTCCACAGCTTTTGGGCAGGAAAAAGGGTTTAAGGAGCTCCTGACACGTTGGTCCTTGCACTGGGCTCGTTTCCTTGTGCACGAGAGGGAGAAGAAGCTGCAGCAGGGCATGGCTGGATTGCAAAAGGTTTTGGATTTCTAGACCTGGGTCAGCACAGAGCAGGCATGATCCCCACAATCTGTGGGATGGGACACCCTGCTACAGCCACCAAAGCCTCCTGGGATGGTGACAGAGGCCACCACCCCGACTGATGGAGCTGTGGAGGGAGATCAGCCGGCCCTGGGAGAAACTCTTTCCCTCTTGCCGCGGGGTGGCTTAATTACAACCCCNTGCATTGCAATGCTTGGTCACCTATGGAGTGAGCAGATGTCGGGCTGTGATGGGGTTTGCAAGGATTTCCAGGGCTTCAGCTTCATTCTGCCCTTCTTGGAGTCTGTTCCACGGCTTTTGGGCAGGAAAAAGGGTTTAAGGAGCTCCTGACACGTTGGTCCTTGCACTGGGCTCGTTTCCTTGCGCACGAGAGAGAGAAGAAACTGCAGCAGAGCACGGCTGGATTGCAAAAGGTTTTGGATTTCTAGACCAGGGTCAGCACAGAGCAGACACGATCCCCGCAATCTGTGGGACGGGAGACCCTGCTACAGCCACCAAAGCCTCCTGGGATGGTGACAGAAGCCACCACCCCGACTGATGGAGCTGTGGAGGGAGATCAGCCGGCCCTGGGAGAAACTCTTTCCCTCTTGCCGCGGGGTGGCTTAATTACAACCCCACTTTAGCAGCTCAGGGGCCCTTTGATGTGGGGACCCGGCGCAGGTATCTCGCAGAGGAGATGTCTCCACATCAGCCGCCGTCTAGACTCCCCGGGCAGAGAGGGCCAGCTGGGAGGGTGTGACTCAGCCCAGTCTGCATCCCACCCAGGGTGACTCCCAACCCAGTGAGTGACGAGGAAATTGCAGCCCTGAACGGAGGCCACGGGGCTGAGACGCGCCCGGGAACCAGCTGTGCCCCGGGCACGGGGAGAGCTGCTCCGCACGGGCAGGGCTGGCAGGTTGCTCTGCCTCCTGTGGCTGCTCCCTGAATGCTTCCCAATCCACTGCATGGGCTGCTTTCCCTGGATTCCAAGTTATCCCTTTGCATCATGAATGTTCGAGGCCACCTTAAGCGTCCAAGGCCAGGTTGGACAGGGCTTGGAGCAACCCAGGATAGTGGAAGGTGTCCCTGCCCATGGCAGGGGGTGGAATGAGATGGTCTTTAAGGTCCCTTCCAACCCAAACCATTCTGGGATTCCATGATTCTATGATTTTGTGCAATGTCCAGTGCTACCACCCCAGTGCTGGACATTTGTCCCCCAGTTCCTCTGGATGAACAAGGTCCCCACCGGCCAGGGACAAGCTGTGCCCGGGTTCTGCACAGTATGGGGTGAAACCATGCCTCAATTGGAGCCTGGGTGTCACCAGAATAGCTCTTGGCAGGCAGTCAGGCTAATTAAAGTCCATTTAGGGGAAGGAGCTGCCTTTCCCATGGCAGGAGGAAACAGCTTTGTGGGCTCTAATAAGGTCAGGGAGGAAGGCACGGACGTGGTCATGGATACAGGGACGCTGCTTGTTAAGAACCTTCAGGGGAGGAACCACTTTGTCCAATTACCTGGAAATACAGGAACATTTCCTGGCTCACACCAGGGAGCTGTGAGCTGATGGTCTTTCAGGACATCAGATGGACAGACAGCACAGCTCCACCAGCACCAGCAAGGTCCAGCACAGGGACATGAAGGGAAATGCTAAATAAATGAATAATTTTCCTTTATTCTCCAGGGTCAAAGGGCCTTGCTGTCTCTGCCCTTCTTCCACTATAAGACTGTTGCTGCAACTGTCTGAAGCCATCCAAGAAATTCCATGGATGCACAGGAGTGAAGCGACATGGGACCACAGGTCCTGCAAAGACAGGGAGGAGGAGCAGAGGAAGGGTTGATAACTTGGCCAGTGGCAAACAACACAGAATCATGGAATGGTTTGGGTTGGAAGGGATCTTAAAGACCATCCAGTTCCAAATCCCTGCCATGGGCAGGGACACCTTCCACTAGACCAGGTTGCTCCAAGCCCCGTCCAACCTGGCCTCAGACACTTCCAAGGATCCAGGGGCAGCCACAACTTCTCTGGGCAACCTGTGCCAGGGCCTCCCCACCCTCACAGTCAACAATTCCTTCCCAATATCCCATCTAACCCTGCCCTCTGGCAGTGGGAAGCCATTCCCTCTTATCCTGTCCCTCCAGACCCTTATCCCAAGTTCCTCTCCAGCTCTCTTGGAGCCCCTTTAAGCACTGGAAGGGTCTCTAAGGTCTTCCTGGAGCCTTCTCTTCTCCAGGTGAACACCCCCAGCTCTCCCAGCCTGTCCTTACAGGAAAGCAAGCATGCTTCCCAAATCCAGAAGAGGCAGACCAGTGTCCCTGTACATCTGGCTCCTGTGCCAGCAGCACCTTCCCTACTTGGTGTTTTTCCCACTTTTGATCTTAAGAGACAAATAAAAAACACCTGACAAGCAAATGACGCCGTTCCCTCCCAGCCCTTCCCCACCATGTGCAGAGGTGAGGGCAGGGAACTGCTCCCTCCCAGCTCCTGCCCCCGTGACCTTTGGGAAAACGCCACAGCTGGAAGCCGAGAAGCCATTTCATCCCCCAGCCTTGGTGGGCTTTGGGTTTGGTGTCCCTCAGCCACAGACCAGCCTCGCAGGAGGCTCTGGCTTTCCCACAATGGCTTTCCCACTTTTCCTGGGGGAAGGGCTCCGTTTTCCCCCAGCCTGCCCTTGGAAGGTTGGCTTAGCCCAAATCCGGATTTGTGTCTCCCACCGCTCGCCGCTCCCCCGATAAAGATCCATGTGAAACTCGTCTCGCCATCTTTCATTAGAATAAACCAATTAAGCAACGCTGAGGAACCTCAGATCTCCAGGCCAGCTCGGTCAGTTGGTGTATCCATGTTTCCAAAGCATCTTCTCCCTCTGCTTACCCTCACATCAAAGGGAGCCAGGGACCAGCCCTGTCCTCAGAGCTGGCACAGCAGGTCAAGAGATTTGGGAAACAGCTGATTTAATGCCGAGGAAATTAGTAACCAAATGAGTCCTTAGCCCAACGGCTCCTCTTCTTGATCTTGGGAAAAGTGGTGTTTAAATTCTCTATCTCATGGTTTTAGACTCAGGAAATGTGATTGCACATCTGTCATTATTTTACTCTTCTGTGTTGATGGCTCATATTAAGCAAACCACATTCCTGCATCGCTTAGTAATCTCTGCTGTTCCCTTCCCTCGCTGAGGAGACAAGTCCCAGCTTGACATCAATATCCCTGTTGATCACAGCTCCTCTGTTAACCAACCGGCAGAGCTGTGGAGACACCGGCTGCGGGGAGCGTTCGCACCACCGACCTCTTTTCTCCACCTTTTCTCCACAACTTTGCAGCCTCTTTTCTTCTGAGCAACGTTTGGGTGGAGAGCAGGAGGAGCAGAGCGAGATCCAAACCCTGCTGAGACCCATGTGTTTCTCGGAAAGGTGGTCCAGCCTTCCCCCGTCTTCCACTGAGCAGGTAAGAACATGCGCTTTGGGGTTGGACACCAGTCAAAAAGGGCAGGTCCTTCCAAGCAGAGCACAGTTCCCAGGGATCCTGGTGCCTCACCAGCCCAGGAGGACGTGGAGAGCCCCACGGTCCCACTGGCTCCCATGGGAGGGGCTGGAGGAACCTGCCTTGAAGCATCCCACCTCTGCAGGGACACTGAGCTTTCCTTTGGTGGCTTTATCTTCCAGCTCTGCTGAGATATCCCCGAGCTTGCCATGGAGCTGCTGGAGGAACCTGACTCATAAATGTTCCCAACACCAGGTAGGAAAACAAGGGCCTGTTTTAATGGCGTTGGGCCGTGGAAGGGAAAGGGAAGGTGGGGCAGAGGGTGATCTGGTGCTGGTGGGGCCATCTCATCTGGCTCTCATCCCAGATGTGTTGACTTAGAAGTGCCTGTCCAAGTGTTACCTGTGGCTTGTGAACAGCTCTAAATGCTTCCCAGCTGCTGGAAGAGCTCAGCAGAGGATCCCAGGGAAATCATGGTGTCAGAAAGCTTTTCCTTCTCCTGGTGAGGACATGGTTGGCCAAGCGTTGGCAGCCGTGCTCCTCGTGGCCGTGCTTTCCTTTATCACTGCATTTTGGCACGAGAGCTGTGCCAGGAATGGTGAAGATGCCTGGGAATTCTTGTGGAGGATGGTGTGGTCTTGGGAAAACCCCAAGCTCCTGGTGCAAGGCCGTGTGGTTGGATCTGCTCCTTTTTTCCTGGGTTTTGTTTGTGATCTTTGTCAGTGCCTACGCCAAAGCCCCAGATCTCTCCCATCCTGGTGAAGGGTTGGGGTAGAGGAATGTGCTCCCCATCCACAATCCCACCATGTTTGTGCCTCCCTGATTTCTGTGGGAGAAGTGAGGCTGGGGCAACATCGCCCCGTTCTCCTCAAAGTGCCTCGGAGGTGAATCCTTTTGGTTCAAAACAACTCCTTTTGTTCTCAGCCACGGGGAATCGGGAGCGTTTTCCCCACCAACCCCTACAGGACAGGCAGGGAAAGTCCCAGCAAAGGGGGACCAGAACGAAATGGTGGTGGGAGTGGGAGGGCAAGGCTGGGTGTGGGCAGGGAATGGGACCACTCCTTGCTGTGGGAGGCTGGGTGGAGGTCCTGGGGGCACCTCTGCTCCCACTGCTGCAGCCCAGCAGCTGGGAGGAATCCAATTCCCTTGGCACAGGGCATGGAGGGCTCCACCTTCCACACCCACCCACCCGAGGGTGCTTTGGGCACTGGGTGATTGCTCTGCCTTAGGGTCAGGGGGAGCGATGGCAGGTCCAGGTGGTGGTTGTTTCCAACAGCTCCTGCTGCCATAACCTGAGGAATGGGCTGGGATTGCTGCACTACCAAGCTGCCTGTAGCCTTTGGGTTTATATAGGCATGCATGGCAGCTGTTCCTTGGGTGTTTTTGTCTGGGATCCCCTCTGGATTGCCCAAACCATGGTGATGTGGAGAGCTGATGCTCAGGCTTCCTGCCGGCTGTTGGCAGACCGGGTGCCTTGCTGGCCATCCCATAGTGGTTCCTACCCCTCCTTGAAAGCCTGGTTGCAATGGAGGATCCTCCCAGCTGCCCCATGGGGACCCTGTTTCCCCAGGTAGGAGGCTCCCCTGGATGCAGTGCTGGGGCAGAGAAAAGGATGAGGCACCCGTGGTGGTCCAGGGGCAACGAGAGATGCCCACGGCGCAGACCTGACCCACTCCCTGCTCGTGGCTGCTCCAGTGCCGCATCGTGCCGGACCTGGGGCAGGATGAGGATTTCTTTGAGCTCTTGGGACATCTAAAAATAGTCTGCATGATGGGGGTGCTATTTTTTTCTGGACTGGTTTCGCCCAGGTTCCTCGTGGAGCCTCCCTGAGGAGCAGCAGTGTGGTGCTGGGTGCACC
>NW_021938814.1:490815-500298 GCF_001715985.3 Manacus vitellinus
GGCAGAGCAGCTTGGGAGGAGCGTCTGCAGGACGGCTCTTTTTAAACAATTAAGAGCTTCTCCAGCTCGTTTCCTTCCATGCCCTCGCAGAGCAAATCAGCTTAATTAGCAGTCCTAGTGAATAATTAATTTTCTCACATTTTTTTCTGATGGCTCCTTTAAACCAAGAGGGCCTGAGCTGCTCCAGCACGGCACAAGCTGCTGCTGAGTGGCACCAGCACAACCACAGCTCAGCCTGTTCTCCTGTGCCTGCAGACCCCAAGACCCACTTTCTCCCTTATGGGTGATGGAAATGGTCCAAAAACGGCTTGAGAGGGGAGCAGTGGCTTGGAGCAGTTTGCCATGCAGTTTTCCATCCCCACCATCCCATGGAGATAGATGCAGTGTATTGATGCCCTAACACAGCATGGATGCATGGCCTCAAAACCTGTTGCCCACCTTGATCAGCCAACTACTAATAGAGGGGGTTTTGAGGCTCCAAAGCCGTAAAAATCAGGTTTATTTTCAGCTTTGCCCCTGCTTTTAATAACAGGAGGGTCTGCTGTTGTTCAGACCTGAGCAGAGAGAGTTTAATTAGTACTTGGGTGCCGAGGATGTAAATATGGACTCGGGGAAGCAGCGAGGGTTATTAAAGCAAAAGACTGTAATTGCTGTGCCCCTCCCTCTCCATCAGATTTTCCTCTCGCTCCGGTTTGGAGAGGACTGGCTGATCCAGTCGGGCTGTCTCTGGCCATGGGTTGAAGGCTCTCCCCAGGGAACCCGCTGGCAGGGAGGGGGGAATATCCAGCAGCACCCACCCAAGTCAGGGCTCCTGTCACTCCAGCACACAGCAAGGAGGGAATGGCCTTTATCCAGGCAGGAAAACACTCTAGAATCCCTTGTTTTTCGCATGGCCACACAGAGATGACTGTAGTTTGATGAGCAGGACAAGAATCTTGGGTGGGTTTTCCTTGGAGACATCTTTTTGCCATCAAAGAAACTCCCATCCCAGCTGTAAACAGCCTCTCTCTTGGATGCAAACACTCCCGCGTTGTTTTTTTTTTTCTTCTTCACTTCTATCTTTGATTTCATTTAATAATGGATGAATTATCAGAAATATGTGCTGGCTGGGAGCCCAGGTTTTTGTCAGGAGGCGAAAGTCTTCAGGAACGCATCGGTTGAAAATATTTTGAGAGAGAAAAAAAAGAGAGAGAGAACAAACAGAATAAAAAGGGAAAAAAAAAAAAGGCAAGTAAGCCTGCGCAAAAGCCTCCGGGGGGTGGGAAAAAACCAACTCGACTGCAGAAGTTTTTTACTCTGCCTTTTCCTTCGTGCCTGTGCAGGGAGTAGGACTCCTCTCACCGAACTCAGAAAGCACAGTGTGAGCTGAGCGTGGTCAGAGAGGGAAGATGGGAGCTTTGTCCCCTCTGGAGGAGCAGAATCTCCTCCAAAAACTCAGGCACAGCCTGCTGGAGGTGGGGGTGCGGGGCGGTGACGCCGCCCAGCCCCGGGCGATGCTCTTGACCACATCTAACCCTGTGCCCCACTCCTCGCCACGCACCCACACTGCGCATCCCCCGCCGTGCCCGTGCCCCGGGGCAGCAGCACCCAGGGAGCAGGGAGTGGGTGCCAAGGGGGAGCCGGAGCCCGTGGGGTGAAGCAATCGCGCCCAGTCATCGGGCAGGAACGAGGAGAAGCAGAGGGAAGGCAGCACCTCCCCGCCGGCGTGCGCCGACACGCCGGGCAGCGCGGCCGGAGGCACCGGCACCGCTCCGGCTCGGGAAGGAGGGCATGGCTCAATCCATCCCTCCGGAGCCTCCAGTACAGCCTGGGCAGGGAAGGGATTGAGAACAGCGCCGAGGAGAAGGACTTGGGGGTGTTGGTTGGTGAGAAGCTCAGTGTGAGCCGGCCATGTGTTCTGGGCTCATCCACAGCGTGAGCAGCAGGTGAAGGGGGGGATTCTCACCTTCTGCTCTGCTCTGGTGAGACCCCCCTGCAGAGCTGCCTCCAGCTCTGGGGCTCCCAACATCAGAAGGATGTGAAACTGCTGGAACAAGTCCAGACAAGGCCACGAAGGTGCTCCGAGGGCTGGAGCTCCTCTGCTTTGGAGCCAGGTTGAGAGAGCTGGGGGTGTTCCCCTGGAGAAGAGAAGGATCCAGGAACACCTGAGAGCCCCTTCCAGGGCCTAAAGTGGCTCCAAGAGAGCTGGGGAGGGACTGGGGACAAGGGCCTGGAGGGACAGGACACAGGGAATGGCTTCCCACTGCCAGAGGGCAGGGTTAGATGGGATATTGAGAAGGAATTGTTGGCTGTGAAGGTGGTGAGGCCCTGGCACAGGTTTCCCAGACAAGCTATGGCTGCCCCTGGATCCTTGGAAGTCTGAGGCCAGGTTGGATGGGGCTTGGAGCAACCTGGTCTAGTGGAAGGTGTCCCTGCCCATGGCAGGGGGTTGGAATGAGATGGGCTTTAACGTCTATTCCAACCCAAACCATTCTGGAATTCTGTGATTCTGTGATCCCTCTGGCTCTGGATGAGTTTGCTGGCTTTGGAGTTGGTCTCTGGGATCCCAGCTACAGTGATAACATCAGCTCCTCCCACAGCCACGGTGGGTTTGGCTGCGTGAAGGAGGATTTCCCACCTGCCCTGCATTTGCCTGATTTTAAGGTGAAAATAGGGATACAGGGAAATGTGTTCCAAAGGCCTGAGTCCATTCGAGCTGCTCCCTCCAGCCGGCAAATCTGGTTTTGTTTCCCTCTGGAAAGCGATTTCTCTCCTGCAAAGAAAACAGTGCCCACGTGAAGAAGGTCCCTGTGGGATCCTCGGCCCTGGCAGGTCTGGGATCAATCCCTGTGTCCCAGCAGTGTGGCTGAGGCAGGAGATGTGCCAGATTTCATCCCACTCCTCACAGCCTGACTCAGAGTGAGTCAGCCCTCTGGATTGCTCTCCTGCTGCCCTGAGCCAACACAGCATATTTATTAGTTAATTAGTTTTCATTTCCTCCTCCTCTCCTTCCCTCCCTTTGCAGGGAGCCCTCTCCCCACTCTTGCCTGCAAAGCTGACTTTGGGGACCTCCATCCCATAAGTATCCACACCACCCCCTCCCAAAAGCATCACCCTTCCCACAGGGACACTCCGGGACATCAGTTCTTGGTCCCCTCTCTGTTCAGTGGGTGGCAGGGGGGACACGTCCCGCTTCCAGCAGAATATCCCAGGGTTTCTTCCAACCTTTTCCCACCAAAGACCCACTTTTGGCCCTTCAGACAACCTCAAAAATGTCAGGTTTTGAGTTATTTTTCTGGCCATTATTTGCTGGCAGAGGGACTGGTGTGCTCCGAGACACAGGAAGGGCGCAGGCTGTTATTTTGACATCCCAGAGAGTTATTAGCAGACAGGGAAGCGTGTTCAGGATTGCAGGGAAGAGAAGGAATGCTCAGTGGTTTGCAAACATCTTGTCCCCAGGGCTGGTTTCACTCCGTTTCCGTGCTCTTCGTGGACTCACAGAATCCCAGAATGGTTTGAGTGGGAAGAGAAATTAAAGATCATCTCATTCCAAGCCCGTCATGGGCAGGAATGTCATCCACTAGATCAGGATCACTCTTCCCTGCTTTCTGGAGATTTTATCCCTTAGGAAGTGGCTGAGCAGGACTGTCACCCATGAAAGCCCAAAAAAACTCTGGGATTTAGCTAAAAACCTGGGATTTATCTAAAATCTCTCCAGCTGCTGCTGAAGGAGAGGGTCTGTCCCCCCCTGGGATTGGGATGGGGATAGGAATGGAAATGGGAAGGGGTAGGGATGAGGATGGCGATAGTAACAGGAACAGGGATAGGGATGGGGATGGGGTGAATATAGGGATGGGAATAGGGACACAAGGATAGGGATGGGGATGACCATAGGGAAGGGAATGGGAATGAGAACAAGGATGGGGATGGGAATGGGGATGGCAACAAGGATAGGGAGTTGGATGGGGTGAGGATAGGGATGGGGATGGGAATAGGGACAGAAGCAAGGATAGAGATGGCAATGAATATGGAGAATGGAATGGGATCAAGGATGGGGATGAGAATCAGGATGGGAACAAGGATAGGGATGGGGATGGGAATGGGGATGGAAACAAGGACAGGGATGGGGATGGTCATGGATAAGGAGATGGGGATGGGGAAGAGAATGGGAATGGGAACAAAGATAAGGATAGGGATAGGAATGGGGATGGGAATGGGGATGAATCAGGGAGGGAAATGGGAATGGGGACAGGAACAAGGATAGAAACGACAATGAGAATGAGGATGGGAATGAGGATAAAGATGGGGATAGGAATGCAGGTGGAGTAGGGATGGAAATGCGAATGAGGACATGAACAAGGATAGGGGTGGGAATGGGGATGGGAACAAGGATAGGGAAGAGGAAGGGAATAAGGATGGAAACAAGGATAGGGACAAGAATGGGCACGGAGAGGGAGATGGGGCAAAAAGGGAAAGGGAGCAGCCTCCTGCCCACATTCCCGCTGCCTCACTGGCTCATCCAGCTCCAGTAATGAGCAGGTTGCTGCCCTCGGCTCCCCCACCTGGGTGGGGAGGATTTTTCCAGCACTGAGGGTTGGCAAGTGAGGCATAAAGAAAGCAGACAGGAACAAGGAGGTCATTTTTATCCCCATGAACTGAGCAGTGCCATTTCACTTGGAAAATGCATGAATTATCCTGCTGTTTCCCTGCTCCCTTTGTTCTTCCTCGTCTTGTTTCCCACAAGAGGGATGGAGAGACCTGCAGGAGCTGGGCAGTGTTAATGGGGCACGTTAGATCTGATAGGAATCAGGTCCATCTCTATCTCATCTCTGCTGGAAAAAAAAAAAATCTCATTTTCTTTGGCTTTGCTGATTAAAGTTTAATTACCTCGAATGCAAATGATTCATCAAAGGAACACAGATTATTTTTTTTAAAAAAGTTCCTGGGTAGCCTGGGAAGGAAAGTGTTTATTGAGGTGTTCCCTGAGCAGGGTCTGTTCAGTGTAAGGCAAAACATTTGGGAAGAGGCAGGAAAGGAAAAAAGTACCTTTTACTTCATTCCCAAATGACTTTCCCCTCCGTGAAAGATCTCCCTGAGCACTTGACAGCATCACACGGCCCATTGCACGAGTGACTTATATTTTCCTGGTCTCCAGGTCTGCAAACCTATTGCTGGGAGTTGTCCAGGCTGTGGAAAAATGGGACCTTTGCTGGTTTTCCATGTTCTTTGTGTAAGTTCATACTCTGGGAGATCTGATTGCAAAACCAGCCCTGGAGTCAGGGAGGCAGAAGTGCAGGTGTTCCCACTGCACTCTGAGTACCTCTTCTTTTATTTTGGGGTGTTTAATTCCTTTATCTTGCTTATCCTTCCCAAAGATGCCTCTTTAAACCCAGAGCAAGACTTGCTGGGTGGCCAGCAGTGTTGTCAGGGCTGGTATGAACTCCCTGCTCCTCCAAAATTAAAAGGAATGGCAGTGTGGGAACACAGCTTGGAGTATAACCAGCCTCTAAGTGCTATGCAAAAGCACCTCAGCTTTGTATCCTGATGGATTTAAAGGGCTGAGCATCGCTGAGGAGGGGTTGCCACCACCGTGGCTTTTACTTAGAAGCCCAAGGGAGCTGGTCCTGCTGGGATGGGGCTGTGGAGGGGAAAGGATTGCTCCAAACAGTGCTGCCTGGAAATAGAAAACGAAATAAATGATGCTGTGTTTCCTGCCCTTCCCAAACCACCCCCGTGCAGAATTTCTGAAGCCTTTGGAGGGCTATGGGTTGACCCTGTGCTGCTTGTCCAGCTTCTCCCCAGTCTCCTGCAGATGGTTGCAGGAATGAGATGCTCAGAGGTTGCCACTCCCCCCCAGTAATCCCAACGTGGGGGCCATGGATCCACTGGCACAAGGATGCTGCTCCCCACACAGCAGTGGGAGCCTCGGGGTGAGGGGCAGCCAGGCATCCATCCCCCAGGAACCAGACACTCCTGAGAGCAGATAAAAGGGATGGGGCTGGCTGCCTGCCTGTGGAAAATCCCAGCTCCCTCCTCAGGGCCCAATCTTCTCACCTGGAGCTGTTTGCAGTCTCTTCTCCCCCATTAGCATAAGCAAAGCTAAGCTGGCTGGGTGCTGCCGTGGCTGCTGCTCCTGCTGCTATTTGAGGCTGTTTTTAACGTCCTTCCCTACTCTCCCAAGGCACCCGGAGCAGGAGCAGCAGCACTCAGGCCAGCCTGGCATGTCACAGCCTCCAGCATGGGCAGACAGACACGTCCCAGTGGCCTTTCATCAGCTGGGCACTGTCGGGCTCAGCCCTGCCTCGAAGCTGTGGCTGCCATTCCATGGGTCAGCCATGGAAATTCCAGTGCCAGCCATTCCCTGGGCTGGCAGCTCATTGCTGGCTGCTGTGGGAATGATCCTCTTGTATCCCTAAACACTTGCTTTTCCAGCTCATAGCTTAGAAAACTGCATAACCCAAGCCCCCAAGCACCACAGCACTTTGCTAACGCAAAGGCACTAAAATAATCGATCTGCTGGTGTTTGTAGTCCATTTACATGATTCAAAGACATTATTAATTGCCAATTAGTCATCAAGCAGGACTAATGGCACCTGGCACGGGTGGAGAACATGCAGCTGGGCCTCTGCAACTGGAAAAACACCCCGTGCTGTGTAATTAAAGGTCTTCTCCACGCTCACCCCACCCGGCTGGCCCGGGCACTTCTGTGGGAAGCTTCCCACACTGCTGGGATGGGGCAGCTCCAGGATGGGATGCTGCTGGTCCCACAGGTGTGTTATCCTTTCCTGCTGATGCTGGGATGGCTGGGAAGGAAGGCCCCTCTCCATGGCATCAGGGCCAGGAAGGAGCAGCACAAACCTGGGAGCTGGTAGGAGCTTGGAGTGATCCCTGTGGAGGTGATTGGAGCGTCTGAGGGATGGGATGAGATGAGGTATCAGCTTAGGCTGGGTGTGAAGCCTAATACAGGCCTGGTATTCCTCGTGCAACAGCTTAAGATCCAGTCCTGCCATAAACACAGCCAGGGGAATGTGATAAATCCCATCCGGCTCCGCAGGTAGGGCCGCTTGCTGAGCTCGGCGATGGAGAAATGGAAAAGGCCTTTTCTGCCTTGGAAACTGGAATGAATATCTCTGAAAAACAGGGATTTATATTTGGGAAAACGTTCTGTGAGCGTTGTTTTCTCTGCTTTGTTTGACTGATCACCTCCTAGGAGCGCTGGCTGGGCAGATGCGTGTCTGCAGCAGCATCCCATATTCCTGAAGAAATATTCCTGTATTCCTAGGAAAGCCTCATCCATGGGGCATATTGATTCCTGGAAACGCTGGAAAGAGGGGAAAAACCCCACCATGGGTGAGGGTGGATGAGGAGGTGGCATCAGCCTTCACCCCAGGGTGAGCTGTTTTGGCAGAGCCAGGGGTGCAGCCTGTGCCAGGCACAGGGGTTCTGGCTGTTCCAGGGAATGCTGCAGCTCTTTCCTTACATACAGAGCACAGAATTTGAGTTTTATGACTTATTAGTTTTATTTCTGGGGGCTTTCTGGTTTGTGGGTGATGAGTTGGAGCAGCTGGTGCCAGGGTAGCCCTGGGGACCCCCAGGCTCTCCAGAGCACTGTGGTGCTGGTTAGAGCCATCAATTCCTGTTCTCACAGGCCAAATCCTTCCCTTTTTCAAGACTGATCATGGATGGGGTGATCAGTTATGGGGGGGTGGGGAAGGCAGAGCTGCAGAGAGGGGCTGTGCACAGGATTGACTCCTGTATCCCGGGGAGGAGGATCCATCCCAGCAATGATGCCCAGGAGAGCTGGATCCCACTGGATCCCACTGTGGGAACAAGTGATTCTCCAATTAAGCCAACAAGAACCAGCCTACAGACCAAAGGACATGCTGTTTCACACCAGGAGGTGCTGCAGTCTGGGTTGCAGGATGCTCCCAGCCCACCTCCAGCCTTTCCCAGGGAGAAACCACCCAGCTCCAGCCAGCACTGCTGCCCCATGCCAGGGTGTTGGGATGCCCCAGCCATGGGAATGCAAAGCCATCCTGGGCTTGTAGACAGTTTGCTGGCTGCATCCTCAGTTCTGACATGCAAAGTGCTGGGTCAGCACAGAATTCCCATTATTAATTAGGCTCCAGGGCAATGCAGCACCTCTCTAATCAATGGTGATGTAAAACGAGCCACTCCAAGTGTGTGCCGAGGGTGTCTGAAAATCAGGGGAGTGGGATGTGCTGCCACATCCGATTGGAGAAGGGATGTGACTTCCCACTGCCAGAGGGCAGGGTTAGATGGGATTTTGGAAAGGAATTCTTGGCTGTGAGGGTGGTGAGGCCCTGGCACAGGTTGCCCAGAGATGCTGTGGCTGCCCATGGATCCCTGGAAGTGTCCAAGGCCAGGTTGGATGGGGCTTGGAGCAACCTGGGATGGTGGAAGGTGTTCCTGCCCATGGC
This sequence comes from Manacus vitellinus, assembly GCF_001715985.3. NCBI lineage: Eukaryota > Metazoa > Chordata > Aves > Passeriformes > Pipridae > Manacus > Manacus vitellinus. Next base: position 499,236 of record NW_021938814.1, read on the forward strand.
AAGGGGTGGAATTAAGTGGTTTTAAGGTCCCTTCCAACCCAACCCTTCTAGGATTCCTTAAATCAGGGGAGCTGCTGTGGGGGACTCAATCAGCTGGGACAGCTGAGCTTGGGGGCACCCCCTTCTGCAAAGCACCAAAATTAATTAATCCCTTCAGAACAAGGGGTCTGAGGGCTGAGTTTGCACAAAGGAGGGTGTAAAAAGGTGCAAAATGGGTGCCCTGCCACTGGAGAGAAGCATGGCTGGAGGCAAAGAAGGCATCTGTGTCACCTGCTTTGGATTTTGGAGCAGGACGGGATACAGCGATGAGCCAGGTTGGTGGTTATTGTGTGAGATAACACAACAGGACCCAGGTCCCTCTGCAAAAAATACACTGATCTTGAGTACAGTGAGTGCTGCCAAAGCAATGGGAGCTGACAACGGTGCTGAGCAGGGTTTCAGTGAGGGTGACAGTTTCCCAGTCCTTTCCTGGGATGCTCACAACATCCTTCACCCCTTTGCCTCTGTTCGGGTAAAGCCTGGGGCAGAGAAATGTTGGCACAGGGCAGTGCTGTGCAAACACGAGCTGTGAGCAAGAAACACCTGGGATTTCTCCCTCATTGCCCATCACCAGCTTCCAGGCACTTTATTTTTAGTGTTTTCTTTTAAAAAAAAAAAAGTAAAAAAATCAGTGGAAGTAATCTCCTGGGATGGATGAGAGACAGGGAGTTACCCCCCCCCCCTCTCTTTTCCTGGGGCGGGTCGTATGGTGAGTGTATGGGGATAATCACTCCCTGTTCCTGCAGTTCTGCAATTACTGGAGCAATTCCTTCTCGTGCCCCTAAAGGAAGCGGGTAGGGTTTTACGTTGGTTATTTTACAAGGGGGCAGACTTGGAGCGGTCTGCAACAGACGGACAGAGGGGGGTGGGAGACCAAACACCCATTCTCTCCCTCTGGCATCTGTCCAGGCCCTTCCTTTTAACAGGTCTAGCCCCAGGATGTTAGCTGGTAATGGCCCTACAATCATGGTAGTTTCTGTGGCTGTCTCATCTCCAGGTAACCAGCATTTCACTCGAGCAGTGT
>NW_021938814.1:502641-504557 GCF_001715985.3 Manacus vitellinus
AGAGGAAAGAAAAGAACCCCCTTTGGGGGGGGGAGAAACTGTTTAGGGAATAGGAAAAACCAAGATGAGAGTAAGGGGAAGAGAGAAGCTGAGAGTATACAGTCACCGCCCACTGGATCCAGCGATGCTTGAGGGCGATGGTCCCGATTTGCAGGCGGTGGGGGAGAAGGAGAAACTCCCAAATTCCCAAAGTCACCAGTCAGTTTATATGCTCTGGCGCCTCCTGGCATAAGGGGTTGTTTTTCCCTTTTTTGGTAACTAATCGCCCAGCAGGTGTGTCAATAGCCCAAGGTCCGTCGTTGTTTTTTTTTAGGAGGAAACAGTAAACAGTCAAGAGCCCGCAAGCTCGGCTCGTTGTTTTTTAGGAACAGTCAAGAGCCCGCAAGCTCGGCTACTTCCCAGCAGGTGTGTCAAAAAACCCGAGAATGCATAAATCATCAACTATTTCAGTCTCTGACACAGGGCACTGCATTTCATGCTCCTGCAGTAATGGGTGTCAGGGCTCTGCTCTAAACCTGTATTTCCCAGGGCTTTTTATCTGGACCATAAAAATTCAGAGGAGGGGGGAAGGAAAAAAAAGCAACCCCATGAAAGGAGGGAGCAGCCACAGCTGCTTTTGCTTTGTTGGGCTCACAGAGCTCATAAACAGCTTGGGTTTGGAAGTGGAGAGGGCAGGGACCAGCAGCATGGAGATGGCTCCTGCCACTGCCGTGGGGTGTTTGGGGTAGAAATCCAGGGATTTTTAGGGTGCCATGGAAATGTGAGCACAGGAGGGAGCGGATCAAGGTTTTGGTGTTAGGGGCCTGCACTGATAAGTCCCTGCCCACTGGCACGGATGCTGTGGTACAAATCCCCCCTCTGCCAGGTATGGAGGGGAGAGCTGCAGCACCCACTGGTGGGGTGGGACCCCAAAAAAGGGGTAGAATCCTACAATGGTTTTGGTTGGGAAGGATCATCAAGACCATCTTGGTCCAACCCTGTGCCATGGGCAGTGACACCTTCCACTAGAGCAGGTTGCTCCAAGCCCCATCCAACCTGGCCTTGAACATTTCCAGGGATGGGGCTGTCAGAGGGGTAAAAGGCATTTTTGGGGTGGCCCAGAGCAGCCCCCAAAGCTGTGATTCCTCCCTCCTGCCTTACCCTGACTCCTGGGTGCAGCCTTGGGGAAGGGTGAGCAGCCTCTTTCCCTCCCAGTTTGCTTTAGTGAAACCACTGCCTGGGCTCCTCTTGAGCACCTTGGCTTCCTCCAGACCCTGGGAAGGGACGGAGTAGGGTCCTCAGGGATCTGAAAACTGAGCAAACTCCCTCCTGGAGGTGCAGGACCCTGGGCTGGGATCAGCACCGTGCTCCCTCCTCTGTCTGCAGGATGCCAGGGCACCCACAGCACCCAACGGTGGGCGGCTTGGGCACTGCATTCACCCAGCTCCTCCCATCCTCATCAGATCCTGAAGGAATCTGGGGTGGAAACCATCTGGTCGTCCCTAAGCAGGCTGATCCATGGCACATCCCTGGGCCTGACCTGGCCTCGGTGCCCCCCCAAACCATTTGGGCATTCCACACACCCCAGACATGAGGGAATGATGTCATTTCAGGGCCACACTTTCCAGCGAGATTAAATTTGATGATGGTCTGAGAGGCAACGTCCTACCCCTTCCCTGCCTGTCCTGCCTGCCTTCCTATGCTTCCTGAGGGGGCCTCACTAACTTCCTGAGGGATACACGCCCTTTGCAGCAGGATAACCCTGCCGGGTGAAAGCTGGGGACGATCATTTTGGCACAGGATCCTGCCCAGGCCTGACTCACCATTTAAACACGTTCTTTGCTTTGTGCCATGGACTGGGAGCTGCTGGTGGAGCTGGCAGGGGAATCCTGCCGGCGGCCGGAGACGGCMCAGCTGCTGCTTCCCGGGGAAATGGC
>NW_021938814.1:506040-509503 GCF_001715985.3 Manacus vitellinus
CCTGTCCAACTCAAACCATTCCATATTTCCATGATTCTGGCCCCAGGTGCTCCAGGCTCCTTGAGTGTGGTAGGAGGGGGGCTGCTCAGGATAAGCCCGTGGTGCTGGTGGGCTCTGTCTCACCCTGCCTTGTGGACTCCCATTCCTTCTCCCCCTTGGCATCCATCTGTTCCCTGCCAAATGGAGCACTGACCTTGGCCGGGGCCGCCGGGAAGCCCCGGAGCACAAACAGCTCTTCACAGTGGCAGTAAATCATTGATAGATGGGTGATGGATACGTGGGGCCACGGCCAAGCTCTGTGCCCCTGCTTTGTCCCCGGGGATGGTGGTGGGGGTGGATGGGTGGCCTGGGCTGGCTTTTCCCTGCTGCAATCCCACGTGTTTGCAAAGCACAAGGTCGGAATCCTGTTTCCCCGGGCAAAGAGGTGCCCACCTGCACCCCCCTCCCACCGCTGCCCACCCTCCCTGGGGATGCAAACAGCACCACCCACCTTCCAAAGCATCCCGGAAAGTTGTGTTAGCATCAGGCAGCTGAGGGTTGTTTTAAACCCTGCCAGCTGGGAATGCCAGGACACAGTGATGGGGATGGAGGGGGTGCTCAGCCCACACTGCTCCACACAATGGGAGCCTTCATGTCCTCTCGTGTGGGAATTGGGGTTTAAAGTGTTTGAAAATCCTGCTCTAACCAATTTAGGACACGGGGGTGTGACTGGAGTCTCTCTGGGAGAGGAAGTGCGTTGGAGGATCTCCAGTTCCCCCAGTGTGAATGTGGTGCTGGTCCATGACCCCTCATGCACGACTCATCCCTGATGTCGCTGCACTTTGCACAGACACAGAGCAAATCCTGCCCTGCTCCCCTAACCCGCTTGGCACTGGCCCCTTATCCCGGTGTTATCCCGGAACGATGCTCCCCTGGATCAGGTTTGCAGCAAAACCTGTGGCTTCGTGACTCCATTCCCAGATTTCCCCCTATGGAGAGGTTTGCTTGATTCTGAAAGCTCTTAACCAAAACCTGCTGCTGTGGAAAGAACATGCACACGGGTGAGCTCGGAGCAAGGAACTGGGTCACCATTCTGGGAGTGGGATGAGCCCCCCTCTGCAGCACCCACTGCACCCTGGTCCCTGCTGGGTGCCCTGGCTTTTGCTGCCCAAATTGCATGAATTGCACTTATTTTTTCAGCAGAGAAACTCCCAGACCTGTTTTCCTCCCACCCCACCCCACCGGTGGGGATTCTCTGATGTCCTGTAGCATTGGGGCTGCTGGTGACCCCCCTGAGGGGGCCCTTCCTATGGTTTCCCTCCTGTTTCAGGGGACAGGAGCAGCCCTGAGGAATCTGTCCCTCCGTCAGATGGGATTGAAGTGCCATTGAAGCCGGAGAGCCGGCACACAGACGGGCTAAAAATATTCCCAAGCTTCTGTGATCTTTCCTCCCTGTCCGCCCCTCCCCACTGGCCTTTCCTGCTTTATGCCACAATTCCACGGGCTTTTCAGCAGCCCTGACAGGCTGAGAACAAACCCTGGGAATAAACCCCAGGCCCGGAGCCCTGAAAAGCCCTTTAGGGTCCCGGGAAAGGGAAAGGATGGGAGTGAGGGAAACAGGCTTTTCGAAGCGGGGGATGCAGAGATGCCGAGTGGATTTGAGGGGGGCTGCAGCAAAGCCAGACCTACCCCCTGGAAAATCCCTGCCCACCTCACCCCGGTTTATCGATAATTCGGTGATAGACCCAGTTTGGTGTCATGGGTCGGGCGAGGAGCCGGGAATTCGGTGCGGGGAGGCGATCCCGCCTTTCCGTCCAGCATTCCCGAGGAATCTCACAGGCTCTAATCGCATCCGGCTGCTGCGACTCGATGCTAAAGAGGCTGCAGGGTTAAAGGCAGCTGTAAATACTGCGGGGTAGATTAGCAGAATATACCGTATCAGCACTGCCGGCGGAGCACCGAGCCCGGGGGATGCTTCCCTGCCGGATGCACGCTTGGATTTTCGTGATGGTTCCAACACTTGGGTATTCAGGCTGGATTTTCTCTCTCTTTCCAGCCTCGTTGGACTTAAATCTCTTGAAACTCCTTTTTTTTTAATTATTTTTTTTATTTTTTTTCGTCCTTGCTGACTTCCCAGGCAAAACCTGGCAGGGTAAACAGAGAGGGAGACTTGGGGGGCCAGTTAAATATACTAAATACCCTGACACCCCCTCACAGCTAAAATCCGATGGCAACACCCCCTCTGGGAGCATTCCTGCAGGCATTCCTGCTCCAGCTCCCATGGCTATGTGGCACTGCCAGCATGATCAGTGGGCCATCCTGCTCCCAGACACCACCTGGATACTGAGCTGGGGTGCCCCTGGCCTTTCCCAGGGATACTCCCCCTTTCCCTGGAGCCAGCCGAGGACGCTCAGCACCATCCAGGGATGGCTCCTGAATGCTGGGTACTGAATTTCCCAGCTGGGATGGGTGAAGTTGAGGTTGTAGGGGGGGGTCACTTCCTCATGGGGTACATCCCAGCAAATAGGAAAGTGGGGCAGAATCAGGGCAAAACCCCTGAGAAGGGGTCCTAATATATGCTCAAGCTTTTAATTATAAACGTGATTAAAGCACAGGCTTTATTACATCTCAATGAAGTGGGTCTGTATGGCCAAAAACCAGGTGGAATTCTCCTAAACGGCCCAGAAAACGCTGCAGGGGGTCCCTCCATCCTGGTTGCTTCCATGGTGGGGTGACAGGGACATGTCCACCCCAGCCTGGATGGGGAGGGAGGAAGAGCTCCCTCAGAAATCCCCGTGAAATGCAGGAACCGGAGCGAGGTCCAGCTCCTCGCCGGAGTTTATAGCAACACACCGGCTGTTGTGGCTCCGTGCCGGGGTTTCTTTATTTAATTTCTTCCCCTTATGGGCTGAGAAACCATCCCCAGCCCCAGCACAGCCCGCTCACAGTAGCTGGGATCTGTTTTCCTCTCTTGTCCGGGGAGGAATTTCTAAATCCCAGCTGCAGCCAGAGCTGGAGCCCTGATGCTGTGCCAGGTGTCACCGAGCAGCGGTGACGCCCCTGTCCCCAAATGCACCCCATGAGGCTCGTGGTCAGTGCTGAGGTCCCCATGCTGCTGATCCAGGGCGAATTTTCCTAGCAGGACATCCCAAAAATCCCTAAAAGTGGGCGCTGAGCACCGACAGCACAGCCCCAGGGGATTCACAGCTGATCCATCAGCCTTTGGGAAACCTGAGTGGGATGCGGAGACCCGGATGGGTTTAGTTGTTATTCTGTTGCTTTGTTTGTAATTTTTATGCCATTAGCAAAATCTCAGAGGGAAACTCTGAGATAAGAGAGCTCCCACATCCCTGTGCCCATCCCTGCCCAGTAACAAAGCTGGTATTGAAAGGCTGGGATGGGAGATACTTGGATGGTGATAATGCAGGATCACAGTGAGCCGCTGCTGTTTCCCGTCCTCTTCATATAAACACATCCAGTGCGA
>NW_021938814.1:509803-511269 GCF_001715985.3 Manacus vitellinus
CAAGACCGGACACTGGATAAGCTCCATCTTTCCGAGCCCTCCCCACGTCGCAGAGCCTGGGATGGCTCATGCTGAGCGTGGATTTTCCCGGAGATTTTCCTTTGGCCATGGGAGCCCCTCACGTTGGTATGAGACGAGACATTTCTCCTGGGCTCCGGAGCAGCATTAGCACACGCGCCATCCACGTCGGTGTTTATATATCGCCTCGCTGGCATTCGAGAGCTCTTCCTGCTGCTTTATTTAGCCTCTGCGGCAAGGCAGGCGCTGGGATTCTGTATTCCTGTATTCCAAGAGGCCGGGGGAGGATGTGATGGGGCAGGGAATGCGCTCAGCAGGACCAGTTCGTCCTCCTCAGCGCCGCAGCGGTGGGGCCCTGTCCCGCTCGTGCCTCCCCAACCTTTAAATTGGGACAAATGAGCCAAATGGCAGCTTTGCCTGGTTATCCCCAGGATGGGTTTTTCCAGAGTGAATTCTGGGGGAAAGAGGACATTTCTGGCTGGAATGATGGGCCCTGCTTGGACACGCTGCCCGTGCCCTCGGCGTCGGTGGCATTTGGCCTCGGTGGCTTTGCAAGGACTGGATGCCACACAGGCAGGAGCTGTTGGGTAGAAACACTCCCCAATTCCACATGGCATGGATGGGAGCATGAGAGCAGGCCCAAAGCCGAGGGGTTTCCAGCCCCTGCTGAAAGCCAGGCTGTTTTTTTCCATGAGGAGAGCGGCGCGTTGGATTCCCACTGCTGGTACCGTGCACTCACATAATGTAATTACCCAGCCCGATCTGTTGAGCTGCAAACAGATTTCAGCAATGAGTGTCGGGGTGTTCACAGCAGAGCTGCTCTTTATTTAGGCCTGGGAACAAGCGGCTGTTCCCTTCCTGAGCCTCGTAGAGACTGCGGGGGCCGAGCCGGCCTCGCAGGTCATCCCGAAAAATGCCTGTAGACACTTGAAAGTGAGGAATAAATAACTACTCCAAAAACAATCTCGCCAGATGGCACTTCTGAAGAAGGAGCAGGCTCGGAGATGCTTTGCTGCTAATTTATGGTGCTGCTGCTGTTGCTATTCCCGTCCTGGGTCACCTATGGAGAGGGATCCGTGAGTGCATCGGCTCCGTTACGTGCACTGAGGGGCGGCTGGGCCCAACCCACCTTTATCCAGCTGCCAGGGCAGCAGCGGGGGATTTAATGGGAATGGGATTTGGCCCTAATTCTGCTCCTGCCTCAACCCAACTCCTGGTTGAGAACTGGATTAATGTGCCAGTGGCACAGCAAGGGCTGGGGATGCAGGGATGGGTGCAGGGGGTGTGTGGGCTCCACTCTCCAGGGATATTTGGGTCCCCACAGGGGACATGTGAATCCCTTCCCTGGGAGATCATAGGCTCCCAGAATGGTTGGGATTGGAAGGGACCTTCAAGACCATCAAGTTCCAAACCTGTTCCATGGGCAGGGACACCTTCCACTAGCCCGT
>NW_021938814.1:512583-520573 GCF_001715985.3 Manacus vitellinus
CCAGGGACGCGCTAGCCCGCGGGACCCCTCGCCCATGGCTCACACTTGCCCACGGGTCCCCTCGTCTGTGGGACCCCTCACCCCTGCCTCTCACATGTCCACGGGTCCCCTTGTCCCTGGGTCACACTCGCCCACGGGTCTCACTCACCCACGCGTCCCCTCGTGCCTGGGTCACACTCACCCACGGGTCTTACTCACCCGTGGGACCCTTTTCCCCTGGGTCACGCTCGTCCACGGGTCCTCTCACCTTTGGGACCCCTTTGCTCATGGATCACTCTCCCCCACGGGTCCCCTTGCCCGTGGGTCACAGTTGCCCACGGGTCCCCTCATCCCTGGGTCACACAATAACCCACAGGACCCCTCACCCATGACACCCCTTGCTCGTGGGTCACACTCGCCCACAGGTCCCTCTGCCCACGGGTCAGTTGCCCACGGGTCCCCTCATTCCTGGTTCACAGTCACCCACGGGTCCCCTTGTCCCTGGGTGACACCCACCCAAACATCCCCTTGCCCGTGGCACGCCTCACCCCCTGGATCACACTCACCCACCCATCCCTTCACCCACGGGCACCCTCACCCGTGGTTCCCATCATCTCTTGGCTCCCTTACCTGTGCTCCTCTCTCTCATCCGTGGATCCTCCTGTTTCTGGGTCACAGGCACCCGTGGGACCCCGTTGTCCGTGGGTGCCCCTCACCCCGTGGGGGTGCTGGGGGTGCCAGCTGGTGGTTCCTGGTAGTGTCACTGATGGTCTCCTCCGTGTTTCTCACCGGGGATGTGAATCCCTGCCATGTTCTGGAAGCGGTGGGGATAAATCCATGCCGCTCCTAAATCAGGCTTTATCTGACACCGTGCCCTCGTGGCAGCAGGGAAACCAGGGCTGAGGTTTCCCAGGCTGAGGTTTCCCAGGACCATACTTGGTGTTCCTGTGTCCTTTGACTCACATGTGGGAGTCAGGCACGTCCTGGCCCCTCTGTGCCCCCCACTCCCTGCCACCTTCACTGTCATCTCCCATTCCTGAATCCCCCCTTTTCTGCCCATGTCCAACGCTTTTCTGGCCATGAGGATGTTTTTTCCCCTAAGCCAAACTCTGCTTTTCCAGAGATAATTTTCCAGAGATGCTTCAGCATGGCACTGATGGAGCTTTGCTGCTCTCCCTAATTCTGGGCTGGTTTGTGTTGGTGTTTTTCCACAGGGCTCGCTCACCCTCTCTTGATTCTTGGATAGAGCTGGGATTAATTTGAGCTCTCTTGCTTGAAGGCGATGTTCCGTTTAAAATTCCCAATCCCGAAGGCGTGCTGGGGTTTGGTTGTAGGTACTGGATTTTTACTATCGTTTTTTAAAGGAGTTTCTTTTTTTAAACTGGGTTTATTCAGGCTCTTTAAACCCCGAGTCTGTAAGCAATTATTCCATTACATGAAAGTCAGGACGCTGAGAAAGATTAATTCAGACCAGATGTAAAAATAAATGGGAATTTGAAATTAAGATGATGTCAGTTCCCTCCTGCTAAAAAAAAAACCCGGCAGCCTTTGGACTCCAGATGGAGTATACAAACCATGGCGCTGGTTAAAATATCTGCCTGCTCCTTAATTGAGTTTTAGGCTGCTTTTTTTTTTCCTCCTTGACTGAAAAGTGGGCTTAGGTTATTTTTCCCGAAGAGGTTTTCCCCATTGCTGCTGGGGCAGGGAAGTTGATGGAGGCTGTGGAGTGGCTGAGGAGCTTTCCCAGCTGGAAAACTGGAAGGTGGTGCTGCTGGGGGAAGATAAATCCCCCTCTGCCCACTCCAGGATTAAAAAAATAAGGAACTTGGTTTGGCTTTGTTTTGCTGGATTTGGAGCGGGAGGCAAGGACGCCACGGAGGGCAGTGGGGGCTCCGGATAGTCCAGGCTTGGGTTTGTGTGTTTTGGCATAAAATGGAGCTGGTTTTTGGGCTCTGGACTGTCTGCAGAGCACTTCACATCCTCCCTCTATTTTTACTCTCCCTGTGCACCGAGCAGCACACGTTCCCCAGAGTGGGAATGGGTTTGGGCTCTGATCCCATGTTGAGGAGTGTGCCTGGGAGCAGGATCCTGGGAAGGGTTTGCCCGGGGTCAGAGCATCTTGGGGGTGTGTCATTATATAAAATAACATGAATATTTGTAATTGCATATTATGAATATTAATAACCACACAACACTATTAATTCAATTATATCGTTAATTATACTTAAAATATCGTTCTAATTCATAAATAGGGAGGTCCATGGTTTGGAGAATCAGGGCTGTGCTTTCTGTGGTGCAGGGATTCAGGATGGTGACTCTGGCCCTTAGGGCTGCTTTGTGGTCCAGGGATCCCGCAGCCAAATCCCAAGGGATTTATGGCAGCTGCTGCTGGTGTGGGCTGCAGCCTGCCCACGGAGAGGGGAGCAAAGGCAATTCTTCACATCCATGTCCATCCTTCAGTGTGATGCCTGTGGTCCTGAGAGAGGGATCGGACTCTGGGAGGTTTGGGCTTGTTGACACTGGGGGATGGTTCATAAAGCTCCTGGGAATGCTGGGGGACAGGAGCTGGAGTCGGCTGGGAGAGCTGGGCTGTCCTGAGCACGACCCTCTCCAACCCAGTCTTGATATTGTTCTAATCCCAACGGCTCAGGCAAAGTTTGCCGGAAGGAAATACGATGGAAGGGGCTGGTTCTATAGCAGGAGAGGGAAGAGGAAAAGCAGGGGCCGTCCCTCCCTCGCTGGAGCCTTTGCCAGGAGAAATCCATCTCCGTGTCCATCCTTGGCGGAGGCTGGGACGCTTTATTTATGTTATAGTGCTCCAAAGTAAGGCAATGAAGAGGCCTGGGATGGCTCTTCCTCGTGTTGAATGGAAAATCTGCACTTCCAGGCTGGATTCGGCTCCGTGCACAACAGAAGAATGAGCAGGGGAGCAGTTTCCTGAGCTGCCGTGGCTTGGCCTGTGTTTTCCTACGGAATGTGATGTCCCATGGGGCTTGTCCCCAGCAGGACAGGACAGAGGGGCCATTATCCCATTTTTGGGATGATGCACATGGCTCAGCCATCCCCGGGTGTCCCAAGCACCCCCTCTGCCCATTGCTGTTGTCCCGTTGCAACAGGCAAAGGAGAGGAGGAGGAGGAGGAGGAAGAGGAGGAGTGTTGCAGAGGTGGAGACAGGCGAGCTCCTGAGGGAACCTTCCCTGGAGAGGCTTTTTGGATACCCCCAGCACTCGGGGGTATCTGCTGGGGCTGGTGGGGGCTGGCCCCCGGCTGCCCAGGCTGAGTTTCCAGCATCCAAATAGCTTTTGTGGCGGATGAAGTAATGGAATATTTATAACCGAGTCCTTTTTCCCAGTGAAGGTCTCTTTCATCTGCCTCCCTTCATTAGGGGGAAACTGTTGAGTTCATGAAGAATTGGAGACGATTTTAATTACGGGGCAACCGCAAGCAGGAATTAATCTGGCTTTTGGGTTTGGAGAAGCTGCATTAAGTGACGGCCTTGAAACTTGTAATAACAGCTCTGCACATACCTGAGCCCTATGATGTGGGGTGAGACCCACTCCAAACGCTTAAAAACCAGAAATTCCTGCCCCGTGAATTCACCTTCCCGTCTCCCTCTGCGCTCTGGGCAGCCTCTGGCTGCGGGATGGCCCGTGCCTACGTGTGGGTCCTGTGCTGGATCCCTTCCCTCGCCCCTGTTGTGGTTCGGGAGGGCTGGAACAAAAGCCCGGGGGTGGGTTGGAATCATGGAACTGTGGAGCGGTTTAGGTTGGGAAAGACCTCTAAGATCGCGTCCAGCCATTCCCCCAGCACTGCCAAGCCCACCACTAATCCATGTTCCCAAGTGCCACGTCCCCACATGGCTTTTAAATCCCTCCAGGGATGGAGAGATCTGACAGGGCAGCTGTCAGGGGCAAATTTTTTAAAAAAAAATGGATATTTTGGCAAGGAGGGGGTGAATTTGTGTGATGGGAAATGGGCTGGATCTGCCTGGAGGCTGCAGATCATGGCTGGGTTGAGCGGGGGGGGCACTGTGATGTCCGGTGGGTGCCACAGGGGTACAAACCTGACCCAAACCCATCAGGATAGAGACCTGAATGCTTCTTTGGAATGTATGGAGTGGGAAAAATGCTGCCCGTGCATCAAGCCTCTCTTCTCATCCACGGAATCTGCGCGCTCGGAGCAAAACCCCACCTCAAGCTGGCAAGTTCAAGCGATGTTAAACCCCCAGCCTGGAATTGCATCCAAATTTGTATTTCCAATGGGAGCCTGTCACGCTGCTCCAGCACCTCCATCTGAACCAAGCCCAGCCTCTCCCTGCCCTCAGTGTTTGCAGGATCCCGGGATGAACAAATCCCTCGCCGAGTCAGCAGCGCCGGCCCCGGCTGCTTTTCCAAGCAGGTTCGTGGCGTGGTGTTTTCTTTACAGCAGAGCTTTGTGGCAGGATTTATCCCATGGCATCAGTACGAGGGAGGGAGACAGTATCCCAGCAGCCTGGGCTGGAAAACACGGCGGATCGAGGAATTTTCTCTGGAGCTCCAAGGGATTTTCAGTGTGCTCCTGTGGAGTTTTAGTGGTCTTTTCCTATAGCTTGGAAAACGTGGCTGGAAGAGCCGAATCTCCTGGAACTGCAGAGGCTGATCCGTGCCCAAGTCCTCGTTCCCAAGTGTTTTTTCCAGCTGGCTTTGCTCTCTGGATGGAAAACCCTTTGGAAAACTGCCTGGGGTGGAGGTTCCCACTTGGAGTGTGGGATGACCTGTGTCACCCCCTCCGCTGCGTGGCAATCCAGGGGGGCTCTCCCTGCAATCCAGGATTTTTCCAGCTTCGAGCCAGGAAGGTTGGACTGGATCTTTAAAGGTCTCTTCCAAGCCAAACCATTCCATGGTTCTCTGTTTGTTCCTCATATCGACGCTTCCGCCGGAGCAGGAACGACTCCAAGGGCAGCGGCGCGGGGTCCCAGGGAATCAAAGCTGACATTGTCGGAATGAGCAGCAGATGCTTGGAAAGAATTTGCCGGCGTCTGGCCGAGGCTGCTGGAGGCACAGCACCCTGGAAAGGGCTTTGTGTGCCCTCTTGCTAAATCTGTGCAGCTCCAAGTGCTGGCAGAGCCCCCGGGGAAGCTCCTGGAACTGAGGGGGTTCTCCACAGGGACCATCCCTGTGTGGTCAGCTGATGGAATGTTCTCATTCAGCAGCAGGAACTGGGGTGTTTTCTAAAGAAATACCAAAATATATGGTTTGGGGTTTTTTCCTCCCATATCTGTGTTCTGCTGTCGGCAACTTGTGGGGTTTCATCCCTGATGCTCTGGGAACAATCCAGGCTGCAGGAGGAGGGGAAAATACAGTGACTAGGGATGAACAGCCCTGGGATGCCAGAGAGTGACAGGACAAGGGGGAATGGCTTCCCACTGCCAGAGGGCAGGGTTAGATGGGATATTGGGAAGAAGTTCCTGGCTGTGAGGGTGGGGAGGCCCTGGCATGGGTTACCCAGAGAAGCTGTGGCTGCCCCTGGATCCCTGGAAGTGTTCCAGTTTGGGTTGGATGGGACTTGGAGCAACCTGGTCTAGTGGAAGGTGTCCCTGCCCATGGCAGGGGGTTGGAACTGGATGGTCTTTAAGATCCCTTCCAACCCAAACCATTCCGTGATTCTAAGAGCACCGTGGTGCCATGGGGAAGCTCTGGGTGGGAGCTGATGCCCAGCAGAGAATCCCAGTGACGGATTCAGCAGTAACTCAGGAGTGGCTGTAGTTCTGAGCCGGCTGTAGCCCACAGAGCTGCCATGGGAAGATGCTCTCATGAATCCTTTGGGGCTGCAGGATACCTTTGGATGGGAGCAGGGCACAGAGGGTGCTGGAGGGTGCCCTGGGATGCAGCTGCTTTGCCAGGGATGTGGCTCCTCCTCATCACAACTCGTGCAAGTCACGTCACGCCTGGCCCTGCGTCGGGGCACTGGAGCTGCCGGGCACAGGGCCGGTAGAGGACGTTTGCCAAATACCTTCAGCCCCGTTTCATTCACTCCTGGGGCTTTTAATGAACCTTGAAAGCAAGCCGGGTGCTGTTTGCTGTTTGCTCTGTTTGGGATGAGTCGTGTCTGGGCACGGCCGGGATGCTCAGCCACGGTGCACAAACACAAGCACAGATGCAACACGTGGCCACGACGTACAGGGGCAAGGCACAGCCTCAATGCATGGCCACAAGGCATGGATACTATGGGTAGGGGCCGTGCGTGGCCACGATACACAGCTGTGGTGCGCGGATGCAACGTGTGGATGTTGGGATGCACCACCACGATGCGTGGATGCAACAGATGACCACAACACACTGCCACAATGCATGGATGCAGTGCATGGCCACAGTTCACAGCCACGATGCTCAGATGCAGCACACGGATGTCAGAATGCACAGATACAATTCACAGGTGCCACGCTGCGCCGCTGCAATGCAGGGATGCAATGCAAGGCCACGACATGCAGATGCAACGCACAGATGCAACGCGTGGCTGCAGTGCACAGCCCTGATGCAGGGCCACAGCACATCATCACGATGCAGGGATGCAGTGCATGGCCATGATGCATATCTGTGACACACAGATGCAATGCATGGGTGCCACAAACCACGCATGCAACGCACGGGGGCGGCGCGTGATGCACGGGTGCAGCGCGTAGAATCTGTGATGCAGCACCACAGTGCATGGATGCAGCGCATGGATGCAACGTGCAGGTGAAGTGCATGCAGTGCGTGGCCACAATGGATGCAGTGCAAGGATTCCATGATGCATGGATGCAATACACGGCCGGGGTTCACAGCCAAGATGCACGGATGCAGCGCACGGATCCAGCGCGTGGCCGTGATGTTTGGAGGCATTGCACATTCATGCTGCACGTCACCATGCATGGATGCAGTCCACAGGTGCCATGCCATGGCCGTGATGCACAACTGTGACACACGGATGCAGTGCATGGATGCCATAATGCATGGATGCTACAATGCACGGATGCAGCGCGTGGCCACGATACCACCATCTGTGGTATGTGGATGCAGTGCATGGATGCCACGATGCACAGGTGCCAAAATGTAGATGCAATTCACGGCCACAGTGCATGGATGCAACGCATGGATGCCACGATGCACCACCACAATGCATGGATGCAGCACGTGGCCGCAGCACAGCGTCACAACACAGGGATGCAGTGCATGGAATCCATAATACACGGACACAGTGCTGGACGAGGCCTCGGTGGTGCGGACCCAAAGTGCCGTGGCGGTGAGATAGAGCATCACCTCTGGCTTTCCCAACTTCTGCAAAACCCCAGGAACCACCAACAACAAAAAAAGGCACCTCGGGGCACTTTTTCCCTGCTGCACAAACATGCAAGTTCCAGGCTTTCGGAAGCCAAAGGCATTCCCATCTAGACCAAAGCAAATATTTGGTGACAAGGGAGACACTCTGCTGTCCTGGTGCCAGCGTAAATCTGGGGGTTGGGAAAAGGCTGAACTAGTTCAGAGTTTAAAGGTCCTTCCTCGTGGTGTCACGTGGGAATTTGTGTTGTGGGGTAAAAGGTGCTTAAGGAATATTCACCCTTGGGAATGAGGGTTGCATGGGGTCAGTGTCAGGATGGATTCACCAGCTCTGAATGGCAATTCCCGTCTGCAAATTGCTGTTAGTGCTTGGATGGTTTTATTTAACCCCAGTAAAGAGTTGGAACGGGAAGGGATGTGGGGGTCCTGTTCTGGGACCATGTCCTTGCCTTTCTGCAGCTGGCAGGGAAACCTCCCGCGTCCCACACCGCTCCATGCTGGCACAGCTGGGTTGTTCCCAGCAGATAAACTTTTATTTGCTTTAAATATGGCAGGAAAGCCTTTCCTGAGGTTCTTCTGAACCCGAGCCTGGGGAACAAAACTGCTGGCTCAGTTTTTTTCGGGCTCGGCCGCGATCCTGCCCTGACCGCGGCGCCAGGCTGGGGGTGTGGGGGGTGGCTGTGCTGGGGTGTGCTCAGGGGTTTTGGGGGACACCC
>NW_021938814.1:523857-535501 GCF_001715985.3 Manacus vitellinus
GCTGTACCCCCTAATCCTGCTGTATCCCCAACCCTGCTGTACCTCTTAATCCTGCTGTACCCCCAACCCTGCAGCACCACCTAATCCTCCTCTATCTCCTAGCCCTGCTGTACCTACTAACCCTGCTGTACCCCCTAACTCTGCTGTACCCCCTAACTCTGCTGTATACCCTAACCCTGCTGTACCCCATAATCCTGCTGTACCCACTAATCCAGCTGTACCTCCTAGCCCTGCTGTACCCTCTAACCCTGCTGTACTCCCTAATCCTGTTGTACCCCCTAATCCAGCTGCACCTCCTAACCCTCCTGTACCCTCTAACCCTGCAGCACCTCCTAACCCTGCTGTATGTTCTAATCCTGCTACACCTCCTAACCCTGCTGTAACCCCTAGCCCTACTGTACCCCCTAACCCTGCTATACTCCCTAATCCTGCTGTACCTCCTAACCCTGCTGTATCCCCCAACCCTGCAGCACCTCCTAATCCTGCAGTACCCCCTAACCCTGCTATACCCCCTAACTCTGCTGTACCTGCTAAGCCTGCAGCACCTCTTAACCCTGCTGTACCCCCTAACCCTGCTACACCTCCTAATCCTGCAGTACCCCCTAACCCTGCTATACCCCCTAACCCTCCTGTACCCTCTAACCCTGCAGCACCTCCTAATCCTGCAGTACCCCCTAACCCTGCTATACCCCCTAACTCTGCTGTACCCTCTAAGCCTGCAGCACCTCTTAACCCTGCTGTACCTCCTACCCCTGCTACATCCCCTGATCCTGCTGTACCCCCTAACCCAGAGGAGACAACTCCGAGAGATTGAGACCCGCAGGTGCCCAAAGGTGACATTTTTGGGGGAGCAGGCACAGCCCACGCGACAATGACGAAACTGGCCCCTCTCCCCTCTGCTCCTCCCTCCTCCCTCTCTCCCCTGCTCCCGCAGTGACCGGACTGCACGTTACTACTACTACTGGCACCTGAGGAAGCAGGTGCTGCATTCCCAGTGTGTCCTGCGGGAAGAGGCCTATTTCCTCCTCACCGCCTTCGCCCTCCAAGCCGACCTGGGAGACTTCAAGCGCAACAAGCACTACGGGAAGTACTTCGAGCCCGAAGCCTATTTCCCCGCCTGGGTGAGTGTTTCCCTGCTCTGAGCTTGAGGGAGCCCCCGGGAAGCGGCTCAGAGGGTTCCCAGGCGGCCGCCGTTCCGGCTGCATCCCTGTCTCTGGCTTAATCCTGGTTATTAATAACCTGGGACAACTGCGGGGCTGGAAATAGCTGTGGGAAGGGAGGGTTGGGGTTGGTGTGGGGCTGGAGCAGCTCCTGCGCTGGGGGGGATTTCCCTGTGTGCTGCTGGGATGCTCACAGGGCATTCCCTGTGTGGCAGGGATTCCCTGTGTGCCGTGTGCCAGCACGGCATCACCCCACCACCATCAGGTGTAGCCCCTCCGGCTTTGCAGTCCTTTGGGAACTGGTTTCACAGAACCATAGAATCCCAGAATGGTTTGGGTTGGAAAGGACCTTCAAGACCATCTCATTTCACCCCCTGCCATAGGCAGGGACACCTTCCACTACCCCCAGTTGCTCCAAGCCCCATCCAACCTGACCTGGAGCACTTTCAGGGATCCAGAGGCAGCCACAGCTTCTCTGGGCAACCTGTGCCAGGGCCTCACCTCCTTCACAGCCAAGAATTCCTTCCCAATATCCCATCTAACTCTGCCCTCTGGCAGTGGGAAGCCATTCCCTCTTGTCCTGTCCCTCCAGGCCCTTGTCCCCAGTCCCTCTCCAGCTCTGTTGGAGCCCCTTTAGGTGCTCAAAGGCCTCTCTGGAGCCTTCTCTTCTCCTTTCCAACCTCTTTTTTGTTTTTTTTTTTCCAAAATTTGCTGGCTTCTCTTTTTCTCACACATGTCACTGAGGAGTGATGGCCCTGGGTCCGTGTGCCCATTCACACAGGGAGTCTGAGCATGGCTCTCCTGGCCCAGCACAGGTGTCACCAGTGGTGTGAGCTCCATGGGCTGGGCACAGGGAGCACACATGCACTTCCCAGTGGGAAATCCTGCTGGTGAGAAGCTGCTGGCCACTGTATCTATTTTATTTTTTTCCTGCAGGTCTCTATAACAAATCGTGCTGCTCCCCTTTCCCCTTTTCCCTTGGAATCACCACTGCCCAGGAGCGCTGGGGCAGAATCGGGCCCTGAGCGAGCAGGGAGCAGCTGGACAAACTTCTCCTCTCCTCCAAACAGGTGGTTGCAAAGAGGGGCAAGGACTACATCCTGAAGCACGTCCCCAACATGCACAAAGACCAGTTTGCCCTGACGGCCTCTGAAGCCCATCTCAAGTACATCAAGGAGGCCGTCCGGCTCGACGACGTGCCCGTGCACTACTACAGGTTGTACAAGGTGAGCCCCACCCAGGAGGTTTTGAGGTTTCTGGGATCTTATTTTTGGCAGTCCCCTCTCCAGGAAATATGTCACAGAATCACAGGATACACTGAGTTGGAAGGGACCCACAAGGATCACTGAGTGCAGCCCTTAGTCCTGCACAGGACCATCCCCAAGAGTCATATGCTGGGTCCTTCTCCTGGGAACAAAGCAGTTTGTTTGCTGGGAGATGGTGCTTCACAGGCCTTTTTGTAGCATCCTGAAGTTAAAAATGAGAAGCTTTTGGGAGAGCACAGGATGCTGTGATAGAATCCTGGACTGGTCTGCGTTGGAAGGGACTTGAGAGGTCATCTCGTTCCACCCCCTGCAAGGAGCAGGGACACCTTCCACTAGACCACGTTGCTCCAAGTCCTGTCCAACCTGGCCTTGGACACTTCCAGGGATCCAGGGGCAGCCACAGCTTCTCTGGGCAACCTGTGCCAGGGCCTCCCCACCCTCACAGTATGATTATATTATTAATTTGGCACATTAATCATATAATGGTGACTGGGGTGACTAATGGAGGATCTCTGGGCTGAGCTGGGGCTGATTCTCCACTTCATGCTGCAAATTGGGTATTTAAAACCATGTAATTTTTTCCCCCTTAGGACAAAAGGGAAGTGGAGGCCTCCCTGACGCTGGGGCTGACAACACGGGGCATCCAGATCTTCCAGGTAGGTGGCTGAGGGAGGGTGATGGATCAGCTTGGCTCCCTGCCCCTGTTAGCATCCTCAGCCAGGGCTCCCTCTCCTCTTTTTGCAGAATTTGGATGAAGAAAAGCAGCTGCTCTACGACTTCCCGTGGACAAACGTGGGAAAACTGGTTTTTGTGGTGAGTGCCACCATTTCCACTGGGAGCAGAGCTTCCAGCTCTGGGGTCCTCAGCACAGGAAGGATGTGAGCCTGTTGGAGCAGGTCCAGGGGAGGTCAGAGAGATGCTCCAAGGGATGGAGCACCTCTGCTCTGGAGACAGGCTAGGAGAGCTGGGGGTGTTCACCTGGACAAGAGAAGGCTCCAGGGAGACCTGAGAACCTCTTCCAGGGCCTAAAGGGGCTCCAGGAGAGCTGGGGAGGGACTTGGGACAAGGGATGGAGGGACAGGATGAGGGGGAATGGCTTCCCACTGCCAGAGGGCAGGGATAGATGGAATACTGGGAAGAAATTCTTGGCTGTGAGGGTGGTGAGGCCCTGGCACAGGTTGTCCAGAGAAGCTGTGGCTGCCCCTGGATCCTTGGAAGTGTTCCAGGTTGGATTGGACGGGTCTTGGAGCAACCTGGGGTAGTGGAGGTGAAATGAGATGATCTTGAAGGTCCTTTCCAGCCCCAACCACTCTGTGATTCCATGATCCCCAGGCAGAGCATCTCCTGGGCTCTGATTTGGGCGTGGGGCACAGTTGCCCAGACCTCAAGCGGGTGATTGCAACCCGTAGGTTAACCATGGGCTGCAGCAGGACAGGGGGGAGAAATGGAGTGTTTTCCCTCTTCGGGGCTGATCTCCCCCTTCTCCCACACAGGGCAAGAAGTTTGAGATCCTGCCTGACGGGCTGCCCTCTGCCAGGAAGCTCATTTACTACACGGGGTGCCCGCTGCGCTCCCGGCACCTGCTGCAGCTGCTGAGCAGCAGCCACCGGCTCTACATGAACCTGCAGCCCGTCCTGCGCCAGGTCCGGCGCCTGGAGGAGAACGAGGGTAGGTCCCCTGGTGACAGGCTCCCAAATCCCACAGTGACAGGCTCCCAAATCCCACCGGTGACAGGCTCCCAAATCCCACAGTGACAGGCTCCCACCTGGCATTTCTGCCCCTAGGAGTGCCTGGTGTGCCAGCCCCGTGGCTGGGAGTGTGTCAGGGGATGACTGTCCCCACGTCCCCCCAGGCTGTGCATCCTATGCCCCATCCCTGCCCAACAGGATAATCTCCTGGCAGGGCTGGGTGTCCACGTTCCCATTAGATACTGAGGGATACAAGTTCTTCTTCCTCCTCTTTCCTCTCCTCATCTTCCTCTTTCTCTTCCTCATCTTCCTTTTCCCCTCCTCCTCCTTTTCTTATTTGTTCTCCTTGTCCTACTCTTCTTTCTTCTCCTCTTCATCCTCCACATCTTCTTCCTTCTCATCTCATTCCTCGTCCTCATCTTCATCCTCCTTTTGTTTTTCTCCTCCTCCTCTTCTACCTCTACTTTCTTTTTCTCTTCCTCCTCTTCCTTTTTCTCTTCCTCCTCCTCTTCTTCCTCTTCCTCCTCCTCTTCCTCTTCCTGCTTCTCTTCTTGCTCTTTCTTCTCTTTTCCCTTCTCATCTTCCTTTGTCTTCCTCATCTCCCTCTTTCCCCTCCTCTTCTTCCTCTTTTTTCTTCTCATCTTATTCTTCCTCCTCATCCTCCTCATCTACTTTCTTCTCCACCTACTCCTCAACTTCTTCTTCCTCCTTGTCCTCCTCATCTTCTTCTTTCTCCTCATCTTCATCTTCCTCCTCTCTTTTTTTCTTCCTCTTCCTGCATCTCCTAATTTTCTTTCTCCTTCTCCTCCTCTTCCTCAACTCTTATTCCTCCTCCTCCTCCCCCTTTGAGGGGCAGCCCAGCACAGAGCACAGCAACTTTGAGGCCCCCCATCCCACCATCCCTAAATGCCACCAGGGCAGGGCTGCCTCCAGGTGTGTCCCCACGCCGGGCTCGGGTGGCAGTTCCCCCGGGTGCCCCTGTGTGCCGGGGTGGTCCGTGCCCTTCCAGGGAATCCAGGGAGCACCGGGGGGTCGGGATGCAGGCTGCTGACGTTGTTCTACCCTGCAGAGAAGAAGCAGTACCGGGAATCCTACATCAGCGACACCCTGGACCTGGACATGGAGCAGCTGGAGAAGCGCTCGCGCGCCAGCGGCAGCAGCGCCGGCAGCATCCGCACAAGGCGGCTCTCCCGGCATTCCACCGCCAGCCACAGCAGCTCCCACACCTCCGGCATCGAGGCCGACCCCAAGCCCAGGGAGATGGGGCCCGACGACGGCTTCTCCGGCGCCGGCGCCCACCGCAAGCTGAAGACCTGCAGCTCCATGACCAGCCACGGCAGCTCCCACACCTCCGGCGTGGAGAGCGGCGGGAAGGACCGGCTGGAGGAGGACTCCCAGGATGATGGTGAGACACCGGTTTGGGCTTTCCAGCGTGAGTCCCGGCGGGTGGTCGGGGTGTGAGGAGTCACGTCAGCGGCTCGTCCCACCTTCTTGTCTCCGGCAGAAATCGAGATGCTGGTGGATGACCCCCGGGAGCTGGAGCAGGCTGGAGACATGGAGGTGAGCCCCGACATGTGTGTCTACATCACGGAGGACATGCTGCTGTCCCGCAAGTTCAACGGGCACTCGGGTAAGGCGGTGGCCGCTTTCACTTCCAATTCCCCAGCCCAAGTCATACCTTTGGGGCTTGGAATGAGAGGGTGTTTAAGGTACCTTCCAACCCAGGTCATTCTGTGATTCTTTGGTGTTCAGCAGAGCGGAATTAGCCCAAAGTGTCCATTTGGGACACCGGGAAAAGCCTTTTGCCCAAGTGGGTTGAAGGAGAGATGGGGTAAAAAAAAGAGGAGACTGCCTCAAGTTGTGCCAGGGGGTGTTTAGGCTGATATTAGGGAAAATTTCTACGTGGAAAGCGTGGTCCATCCCCAGCACAGCTACCCAGGGAAGTGGTAAAGTTCCTATCCCTGCAGGGATTTAAAAGGATGTGGCACTTGGGGACATGGGTTAGTGGTGGCCTTGGCAGTGCTGGAGGAATGGTTGGACTCAATGATCTTCTCTGGAGCTGTGCCTGCACCCAGGGAGTCACCCACATTTCCAGCTCCATGCTGGGAGGTTTCTGAGGTACCAGGCTCACTGGGGATGGCTTTGGATGCAGTTCTGGGGGATAATTTGGGATGCTTTGTAGCTAGTGGCACCCTGTTGAGCAGAGGCTGCCTTGTGCCCCAAAGCAGGGACAAGCCCCAGGGGCAGCAGGGTTGGATCCCAAGAGAGCTGAGACACCTCAAAATTAACCTTCGCACCCTCCTCTCCCTCCCTTCTCCACGCAGGGCTTATCGTGAAGGAGATCAGCTCCTCCACCTCCAGCTCCTCGGAGACGGTGGTGAAGCTGCGGGGGCAGAGCACCGACTCCCTGCCCCAGGTGCGTGGCCCTGGGGGGGTGGTTCGGGGTGGTTCGGTGGGGCTGCCATTTTTCAGGATTCCCTTGGCTTCCCGGAGGGTCCTGAAGCCCCTTTGCTTTTTCCCCAGACGTCGTGCAGGAAGTCGAAGACGTCGACGGACCGGCACAGCCTGAGCCTGGACGACATCCGGCTCTACCAGAAGGACTTCCTCCAGCTGGCCAACCTGTGCCAGGACACGGCGCAGAGCTACACCTTCGGCTGCGCCCACGGGCTGGACGAGGACGGGCTCTACTGCAACGGCTGCCTGGCCCAGCAGTGCATCAACATCCAGGAGACCTTCCCCGTCAAAAGAACCAGCAAATACTTCTCCTTGGACCTCACCCACGACGAAGTCCCCGAGTTCGTGGTCTGAGCGCCTCGGAGGGAGGGGGCAGGACCTGCTGCCCGCCCTCGGGGGTGGGGGAGGATGGGGCTCCCTGCCCTGCATGGAGGGGGGGTGTCCACAGCGCCTTCCCCCCACCCCGCCCCGCTCCCTGTTCCCGTGGGAACCGCGGCACCGGGAGGATTTGTCCCGATGGGGATCCCCGGGCGCGGCGGATCGACTCCGGATGAGTCTGTGCCAAACACAAGCTGTCTTATTTCGACTGGGAGAAGCACAGCTCGCCTGACCAGCAGAAGCCCACCCGTGTTTTCTCGTCGTGGCCTCTTCCCCTCCTTGCCCCCCACCCCGTCTGAGAGAAAGTGCCAGACTGTTGAGTTCAAGTCAAGCCAAAGAAATGTAAATAACCCTAAAGGCCAGTATGGGAAGGGAGAATTAAGCAATAATGATGTTCCGTGGAGGAAGGCACGGCTGGGGCAGAGCATCATCCCGGTTCTTCCAAAAACACGTCCTGGGGGTCAGGCCAGAGCGGTTCCCAGCGAGGTGGATGGTGGCTGGGAGTTGGCAGAGCCATTTGCAACTTGTTTTAATCTTTTTCTTTAAAAAAAAATTTTTTTTTTTTTTGAGAGCAAAACCCCAAAACCAAAAAAAAAAAACAAAACAAAAAAAAACCACCTCAAAAAAAGAAAAAAAAGAAAGCAAAGAAGGATGGAAAAGATGGAAAAGAACAGGTCCCATGTAAGGATATTGCAATAATGCATCTGAAAGGTTGAATATCTAGAGAATACATATATAAATATATCGAGGTATGTATGTTTATATATGTCTGGATCTTATAGACCCATTTGCATTTTACTCCTGCTCTAAAATCCCTTTTATACAAAGGAGCTGCCTCTCTTCTTTCATGAACTGTATAAATAATCATATTTTTTTTCTAAGCACTAAGGTGAGAAAATAGACTTTCCTCTCGAGGAGAATATGTATGCAACTGCCTTGTATGTGTGGCTCTTCCCGGTGCAGTCTCTGTTGTATTTTCCCAAGGCTTTTCACGTGTCTTTAAGTCTCTTACAGTTGGAATAATTCTGCCAGAGGATGCTGGTGATGTGCTAGAAAAATCCAAGGGCGGTTTCTGAGAGTGTCCTAGGGAAGCCAGACAGCCCAGGTGGAATATTTGCCATCGGTACCGGAGGGTGAAGCATTACAGAGCTAATATTCACAGCACAATGCCTTTTTAGCAGATATTTTTAATTAGAGTTTAGCCATTGACAGCCAAAGTTCTGCCATATTTTGATACACCACCGTTTTTTAACTGGAAGCTTTTCTTAAAAAAAAAAAAGAAAAATTATAATTATTTTATAAATAAGCACAATCTTATTTTTGTAAGAAATGTTGGGGGAGGGAGCCAAGAAAGGGGAGCTGGTACCAAAAGAAAGGGAGCGTAGCTAGAGGCACAGT
Source organism: Manacus vitellinus (assembly GCF_001715985.3). Classification (NCBI taxonomy): domain Eukaryota; kingdom Metazoa; phylum Chordata; class Aves; order Passeriformes; family Pipridae; genus Manacus; species Manacus vitellinus. The sequence continues at coordinate 532,201 of NW_021938814.1, forward strand.
GCCAAAAAACCTCGGTGTTATTGGGATTTTTGGGATGTGGGAGCAGGTGTGGGAGAGCTTCAGGTGCTGCTGTGGGACTGTGGCACTGGCAGCATGTCCCCACCTCAGGATTTTGCATGGCACAAAGGATTTTATGGGAAAATAACGTTGATATCCAAGTGCTGGCGGGGCAAGCAGGAGGATGGTGGTCCCTAAAGCATCCTTATCTCCCTAAATCCACACAGGGCAGCTGGTGGATGCTGCCTGGGGGCTCAGGGCTGTGTGCCCTGCTCTGGTTTTGGGGGGGACACCCCAAAAGCTTCTCCTGTGAGTGCCACATCCGAGGCTGGGATCCTGTTTGCCTCTCCAGATCCCCGTCCATGGCTGGATTTGTGGTGTGTGCACCAGCAATGTGGGTTTCCATGTTGGTACAGGCAGGAAAATTCCCCAAATTCACCCCCAGCCTCTTTTTTTCCCCCTCTGCTGGGGAGTCATGCTGGCACCCCCTCCATCCACGGGATCCTCACCCACTGCCCTGCCGAAACACGGAGCTGGAGGGGAAAAAAAAGGGATAAATTGTGGAAAGAAATGCTCAAAATTGGGCAGGGGGGGCAGCTAAACCAGGGCCTCTCCATTCCTCCCCCTCATCCCGTTATCCTGAAGCTGGACTGGAGTGTTGGAGTGATGGGGTTGGGATGATGTGTTGGGCTGTGATGGAGCTCACCCCTGGACAAGCAGGAGCAGTGCCAGGGTGCAGGGGGGACACAGAGGTGCCATTGGAGCAGGGGGGACACAGAGGTGCCATTTATTCCCGTTTATTCCGCAGGTGGCCGGGGCGGCTCCGGCAGGGACCGGGGGTGGCCGTGCCCGCCCTGCCCTCGGCCGATTCCCCCCCGCAATAACGAGCTGTCTGTCTGCACAAAATAGTCCTTTCTGTGAAAGGATCTTCCCGTCGGGGGCGATGGGAGAGCCAGTGACTGTGTTGCAAAAGGAACAAAGACATAAAAGAAAAAAAAAAAAAAGAAAAGGAAAAAGAAAAAAAAAAAAAACTCAAGGAAAACTGTACGAACTTCTCCCCCCACACACACCCCCGGAGCGAAATTCTTTTGTACCAATGAAGTTTGTTGTGTGCCTTTCGCGGTACGGCTGGACGTGACAATAAAGTGACAGTTGTTTGCATCGCTTTGACTCGTGGAGATCTGAAATGCTCCCAGGCTTAAGGGAGGGGTCTGAATTTAAGGACACGCTGCGTTTATTGTGCTCTCTGCTCCGGCGATCCCGGCTCCGGAGAGCTGGTTAAGGCAACTCCTGCCTCGGGCGGGGGAATGGATGGGCTGAGCCTTTCAGTTCTGATTTTTGGGGTGATTTTTATGGAAGTGGCAGCCAGGTCCAGCGCTCTGGAGCTGGGTGGAGGTGCTGGGGGAGCTGCAGGAGCTCCTGAAATGAGTGGGGTTAGGGGGTATCCACAGTAAGGGATGTAGATCCTGTGCTCCTTGCAGCTGTGCTTCCCGAGGGGATGTTCAGAGGGGTCCTCAACTCGCAGAAGTCCTGGGATAAAGGGATGAGCCCCTTGTTGTGGAGCTGGTTGGGAAAAGCCTGTCCCCAGGGCCCCCAGTCCTCCTCCCCACCTCGGGGAACAGACAGGAGTGACCAGTGTGATGAGTGAGTCCATCCTCTGCTGGCCACACTCCACCCCTTTAATCCCACTTTCTCCCTCTCCCTCTTCTTGCAGCGGGCTCTCCTTAGGGACAATAGGATGAGTGTTTGGGAGCAGCAGCCAGGTGAGTTTTCCCAAGGGAGGATCCTAAATTGATGTTTTTGTGTGAACCACCTGGTGTGTGATAGAGGGTTTGTGCTGCTTTTCTCCTCCACAACACCCAGGAGCACCATCCCATCTCCCACTAGTGCTAATTAAACTCCACAGAACATAATTAGCCAGCCCTTTTCCTTGTGATTTTGCCAGTTTTTGCTGATCCTGGCATCTCCTTCCTCCAGCCAAGGAAAACTGTTATGGATGGTACAAACACCCACAGCCTTTCCGTGTCCCCATTCCCAGCTGCCGGAGCGTCTCTGGATCCTCAGTGTATTTATCCTCTTGCAGGGAGAGAGTGTGGAGTGACAGGACAAATAGGAATGGCTTCCCACTGCCAGAGGGCAGGGTTAGATGGGATATTGGGAAGAAATTCTTCCCTGTGAGGGTGGTGAGGCCCTGGCACAGGTTGCCCAGAGAAGCTGTGGCTGCTCCATCCCTGGAAGTGTCCAAGGCCAGGTTGGAAGGGTCTTGGAGCAACGTGGTCTAGTGGAAGGTGCATGGCAGGGACTGAGTGGGATGAGATGATCTTTAAGGCCCGAACCATTCTGGGATTCTATGATTCCATGAAGATGATGAAGAGCCTGTTCTCCCATAGGGAAGCAGCACCAGTAAAGCTTCTGGAGTGGTTTCTGCCAGTACAAGCCACTGTCCTGGGATGCAACCATGCCCTACTTTAAGGCTGGGGGTCCAGGAGCATGGAGCATCCTTGGATTCTGCCTGCCTTTGCTGTCCATGCCTCCAAACACTCTGGGAGAGAGATGAGGATGGAGACATGGGGCTGTGCCCCTCCAGCAAGGGGTATCCCCACTGCTCCCCTCCCCTGGCACTCTCAGCACCCACAGCACCAGGAGCATCCTGTGCCTTTTCTATGGGCTCCAAAAATAATTGCATGTTACCAGAGAATTCCCTTTGTCCTCTAAAAATACCCCTTGGCCCCCGCGAGGCAGGCACTGACCGTGGCCGGTCTCGGTGCCTAATTGCTGATTTCTGCTGAGACCCGACATTTTCGGGGCAGGAGGGAGGAGCACGAGAGAATCAGCAACTTCTGGGAGGGGGACTGCATTGTCTGCTGCTAAGTATAGCCTCCAGATTTCAGCCCTGGCCTAAAAAAAACCCCTAAATTTTCCTAAAACCAGATGTGGAAGGGTTTTTTGGACCAGCCAGCCCTGTCTCCCCAGGGGTGAGGAGGGGAGGTGGCTCTTCCCTCCCCATGGGCTGTGTTTAATAAAGGCTAAATAGGAATGAATTTAATGAATCCCCCTCCCTTTGATGACTCGGCCTCCATTTCTCCTTCATCTTGCCACGAGGGAGGTCTCCAGGGGAGGGAAAGGTCCTCCAGTTCCCATCCTGGCGTGTCCCCAGGCACCCACGCTGGCCTTTTCCCTGGGATGCTCCCGGCTGCTGGCAGCCCTCCTGCTGCTCTGAGTTACCATTTCACAGATTTAAGCTCTGACAAAAAGGCTGCACTTGGGCCACCTCACCTCCAGTTTCTCCAGACTTTGCACCTCC
>NW_021938814.1:536666-537767 GCF_001715985.3 Manacus vitellinus
CCACCCTCACAGGGAAGGATTTCCATGAGCACACAGCTGGGCTGGCAGCGGATTTTTCAAGGGGCAGATGAAAGAAAGGAAAAAGCCACTTTATAAAAACCCAACCAGCTCCCTTGTGCTTCCAAAATCTTCCAGCTGAAATCCCAAAATCTGGGCATGTGGGCTTTTACTGATTGAAAAGAAAACATAAAATACAGAGTGATCCCTGAGATGTGCCCTGGTTGGGAACTTTAGAGCTGGGAAGGGCTCAAGGGGACAGGGAGGGGCCTGGGGATGCCAGGGGGCTGTTGGTTGGGGTAGGGGAGGGAGTAATAGAGGGTTTTGGGGGGCTCAGGGGACATGAGGGATTTAGGAATGGGGTGTTTGGAGCCGTGTGCTGTGTGGGGTGAGAGACTTTGGGGGGCTGTGGGTGCAGGGATGGGTTTGTGGGGTTTGGGATGTGTGATGGGTGCACGGGGTGTAGGGTGAAGGGCGTGTGATGGGTGCAGGATGTGTGATGGGGTGTAAGGAGATGTGGGGTTCAGGGTGTGCGATGGGTGCAGGGGGGTTGTGGGGTGCAGGGAATGTGGGTGCAGGAAGATGGGGGTACGGTGGGGTTTGGGTGGAAGGGTCTGTAGGGTTGGTCGCGTGACGCGTGTGTGGGGTGCAGGGTCAGGGGGGGTGAATGGGGGGCACAGAACAAGGGGCTATGGAAGGGACGGGGACAGGGACAAGGGGCTATGGAAGGGACTGGGGCAGGGACAGGGACAGGGAGATGAGCAGAGCCAGGGAGAGGGACCGACGCAGGGTGAGGGACACGGGAGGAGGCGGCGGGGTCTGGGGAAAGGCGATCTGCAAAACCCGGGGGACGGAGAGGAGAGGAGAGCAGGAGGAGGAGGAGGAGGAGTAGAGGAGGAGGAGGAAGTCGGGGCTGAGCCGCTTCCTGTAGGCAGCGGGATGAGCGCAGACAAAGCTGGGTGGGGACTCGCCGCTCGGGGCTGCTGCTGACCACCCTCCTCCTCCTCCGGCCGCATCCCTCCGGCCCTCCCTCCTCCATCCATCCCTCCCTCCATCCATCCCTCCATCCCTCACAAACGTCCGTCCATCCATCCCTCCATCCCT
>NW_021938814.1:538801-542367 GCF_001715985.3 Manacus vitellinus
TTTAAGGTCCCTTCCTGCCCAAACCGTTCTGTGATTCCATGATTCTTGCCTCCTTGGTGGAGAATGATTTATATTTAAGGCAAACCTGGATGCACAGCGATACCCCTCCCATTAATCAATTGCTAATGAGTTACTAATGAACTTAAAGCACGCTACCCAAAGGGCAGTGGCTCGGAGCAGGAGTGATCTGCCACTGCTGTCCCTGCTGCCGCAGGTTCTCTGTGTTCTTTCTTTCCCTGTTTCCCTCTGGCCTCACCAGCAATCCCGTGCTCCCTGGCCACGAGTGGGAAAAGGGGCAGGGACCGTGTGGATGTGGATGGCAGCAGCACATCCCCTGGCAGCAGGCTGGAGCCAGGCACTGAGGATTTTTCCTTATAACTGGATTTCCCTGAATGCAACTGGAGCATGCGATTTTAATCCTCTTTCCTACCATATGGCCGCTGGCTGGATTGAAATATGACTCAATTAATTATTGCCAGGAAAGCCCCGGGGCGAAGCCTTTCTCCAGGAGGAGGTTTGGAGGTGCTCCTGGGGTTATAATGGGGCTTTTCTCACCCCGTGCCATGGGATAGAGGGGCACGTGGCTCAGCCCCATCCTGCCCCAGCTTCCTTGGCACTGGTTTTGGGGCTTTTTTTGGCATTTTCAGCCTTGCAGGAGGAAGCAGAGATGCTGCTTGATGCTGTTCACACGATGTGCTGCCGGCTGTGACATGACTTTGGCAGTCTCAGCATCACCTGGATAACACCTGGAGTCAGCTTTGTCCCCAAAACGGGGTATTCCCATCTTGGGAGGACCTGTGGGCCCCCCCCCCCTTAACATGGTGCCTCCACATGTCCGTCGTCTCTCCCAAATTCCCTGGGAGCTGCCAGCTTTGTTCCCAGTGGATAATATACCAGCATTAAGGATCTCATGGTGTTTTCTGCAGGCTCCTTGCAGTCATGAGCTGGTGGTGGCCTCTGGGGCACATTTTGGATCTGGGGGAGATGATAACCAGGGCATAAGGATTATCAAGGCCAGGAGCAGGCAATCCTGATGGGATTCCCATGGATAGATGGCTGCAAGCTGGTGACAGAGCTCTATTATTATTATTATTATTATTATTAATCCCCAAACCATCCTGCTCCTTTGCCACCCAGTGCCAACGTGGCAGCAGGAGGAAAATGCAATAAAAAGGTGACTTTGCCAGGGTGGGCAGTGCCATCCCACGTGGCAGCCCCGCAGATGCTCCCAGTGGGATTCCAGAGCTTTGGCCTGGGAACGGTGGTGGCCAAGGCACCACTTCTCCTCCTGAAACCCAGTGAGTCACCAAAGGAGGACAGCCAGGCACCGGCACAGGCTGTTACCATAGTAATTAGGGCTGGAGAGACGGTGCTGGAGCCCCACAGACCCGCCTGTGTCCCCAAAAAGTGCTGCCCAGGGGTGTCCGTGCCGCTCCATCCCACGGATCGGTGCCGGGATGCTCCAGGCTGGCGCGCCCGTGACACGTGTGGTGCCACCGGGGACCACGGGGCTGCACCTCCTGCTCCCTCCTGCTGGATTGACCCACTTTGGGTTGGGAATAAGGGGTTCACTGCAGGAAAAGCACCATTTTTGGCACGAGTTGCATCCGTTTGTAGAGGGGCTTCTCCAAGCGTTTAACTCCTGCACCCAGAGTGGGATGGATGCGGGAGTGGGATATGTCCGTGTGCTTTCACAGCCAGCTCAGAAACAGGAGGAATGAGCAAAGGGGTTAGGATGGGTTTTCAGTTTTTCCTGCTTTTCAGGCTCTTTTCTCTCTGTTTCTCCCTCTCTGGTTTCTCGCTCAGCCCCTTTTTGGGGTCGCAGCAGCTGCTGGGAGGAGGGATGGGGGGAAAGGCAGCAGGATATGGTACCCCATGATGCAGGACAGGATGTGGGATGCATCCTGGTCTGCTTACCAGGAAATTTTTACACTTGCCCTTGTTCAGTTTTATTCCCTGCTCACTCCCAGCCCCTCCTCATGTGCGTTTTTCCTCCTCCGTGCCACATGCACGGTGCAAATTCCCCCCAAACCCGACCCTCTAAAGCACGGGAGCAGTGTTGCACCCCCAAAATCCTGGGGAGAACAGCAAGGGGAGGCTCCTGGTTCTGCTGCTCTTGGGGAGGCGCGTGATGGCTGCGGGGAACACGGGCTGTCATTCCCAGCTCTCCGCACACGCTTGGCACGAGACGTTTGGCGCTCGCCCCGTGGAAAAGCAGGTCTGAGCTGGGGAGAAGGACGGGCTCCAGCTGCCAGGAGGACACGGATTTGGCTCCGTGGGGAAGCCAGGCTTGCTCCAAAACCCATCTGAAGTGTCTGGGATGGTGTCTGTCGAGCGCGGACTTTGGGTCAGGCCAGTGATTAATTAATGGTGTCTTTGATTAAGATGTGTGAGCGAATCGCCGGCGCTTGGCAGGCTGGGAGGCAGCGGGAGCTGGATGTTGGATCAGAGGACCACAGGATGACAGGATGGCTTGGGTTGGAAGGGACCTGAAGGACCATCTGGGATGAGTGAGGATGCAGCTGTGCTGAGGCTGAAGTCTAAAATCACTCCTCTCCTGCGTTTCATGTCGGAATGATGGACTTCAAACACCAAACCAAATTTTTCACAGGCTCGGTGGGAAAAAAACCCTCTGAAATGGCATCATACCAAGCCTTAAAAAATCAGCAACTTGCAGTTGAGACATCCTCAATAATTCCTGGGAAGCAGCTGTGCCAGGACCTGCTTATCCTACCAAACACCATTAGTTTTCACCTTATCTCGTCCTTCCCTTGCTTTTCACACAGCAGTTTTCTTCCCCTGTAGTCCATTGTCATCATAACTCGGGTTAATTAGTTTATCCCAGGGAAGGTCCAGGTGTTGCTGGATTGTGGTTGGAGGGTCCTGGCACCACAGGGAGGTTTCTGGTGGTGAGAGATGCTTTCCTCCAGCATCCAGAGGCCCACTGAGCTGCGGGTTGGTTATTTCAGGGCTGTGGCTGTGCCCCCCAAAGGGCTGTTCCAGGCACAGCCGGGCACCCTGGAGCTGTGGATAAGCTCCTTTGGCTGAGTTGGTGTCTCAGTTTAACAGGTTTATCATCCTGCCCTCACTTACTCTCCCGAGAGCTTTGGGAAGGAAAGTTGGCTCTGTTCATCCTGTAATGATTCCTACAAGTGGCTCTCCTGGCTGGAAAGGTCCTGGCTGGGCAGCTGGGTTAGTGAGAGGGAATGACTTAGGTGGGAAGGAGCAGCCTTGCCCGAGCCTTGGGATCCTGAGCATCAGTGCTCCTTCCTGGACCTCATGAAATCTGTCCAAAGGGAAAAAAAGTCTCTGGCAGACCATGGGATATTCCCACTGCAAAGTACTCTGCGTTGCTGGTTTTACCCCACACCAGGCTGCTCGGCATCCTTCCTCCTTCTGCCTGCAGCATCCTCCGACCAGGGCGGATAAATCGCAGATCCAAAGCCTGGCTGCTGCCTTCTGGAGCTGCCTGTGCCCATCCCTGCAGGCAGAGCTGCCTGTGCCCATCCCTGCAGGCAGAGCTGCCTGTGTCCATCCCCATGGGCAGAGCTGCCTGTGCCCATCCC
>NW_021938814.1:542889-549058 GCF_001715985.3 Manacus vitellinus
CCACTGCCTCTGCACAGGGACACAGACCTAATGATGGCAGATGCCCAGAGTGAGTCGGTGCTGAGAACCCTCCTCCTCCTCCTGCTCCACCTGCCTGTGCTGGAGCCCTGGTTTTTCCATGGCTGGCACCTCGAGGAAAACTGGCACTGCTGGGGTGGGTTCGTGCTCGAATTACAGTTGGGTTGTTCCAGTGCTGTCACGTCTCTCTCGTGTTATTCCTGCTGTGTCAGGAAACCTGTGCTCCTCCACAACAGCTCCCGTGGCTGGATTCATGCACAGCAAATGCCAGCGTTGCTCCAGCCTCAGGCTTAGAATCATGGAATTGTTTAGCTTGGAAAAGCCCTCTAAAATCATCGAGTCCAAATGTGCCCCCAGCACTGCCAAGCCCACCATTAACCCACATCCCAAAGTGCCACACCCACAGGGCTTTTAAATCCCTCCAGGAATGGTGCCTCCACCTGTTCCAGTGCCAGTCCTCTTTTAATAATTTCTGTTCTTGGTCTATTTGCCCGTGAGCAGCGTTGAGTCCCTGCAGCCAGGGAAAAGCAGCCGTCGTGGTGGGACCCACGTGGCTCCCCCAGGACAGGTAGAGTGTCCCTGTGCATCCAACAGCGCCCGCAGGGATGTGGAGTAGGACAGGAGTGGTGTTTTCTCTCTTGCCTGCTCCCATCTGAGCTGTGTCCCAGAGGAGAGACCGGGAGCTGAGGGTGGATGAAGTGCAGGAGCATTGAATCTGTTGCAGCATCCACCTGGGATGGCACAGGGAGCGCTGCCAGGTGTCCAAGAGTCACAGCCTGAGGCATGATCCCCTTAAGGGGGATGCTGAAGGAACGCTGAAGGAATGCTGAAAGGATCCTCCAGGCTTTGGTTGTCTTAAAATCTTCCGTGTAGCCTTGAATTCCTTCGGATTGAGCACAGCGTGAGTAACCACGTGTTTGGAGAAGTTGTGCTTTTGGGGTCATTTTGGGTAAGAAAGCACCAGCTGTCAGCAGATGTGAGATGCTCGGTGTTGATTTGATTCCTTTCTGGATCCGGTGTCTTTGGCTCTCCTTTGGAGCAGGTGCAAGGAAGGGAGGGAAGCGGGATGAAGAAGCTGTAGGGAGTCAGGAGTGCCAGAAATGTGTCTCCACAAATCTCCCAGGACAGTGTCCCTGCCTGGAACATTTGTCATCATTAGGGCTTCGTTATGTTTGCAGCTGTGATGGCCACTTTGGGGTAGAGCTGGATTGAGGAGCACCCATGGGATGAGCTTTGGCCTCCGGGGTTGTCCCTCTCCATCCTGACAGCATTGGGTGGGTTTGGATTTTGCTGAGGGCTGAACCCAAACCAAAGGGTTTGTTCCTCTTCACATAGGACTTAGGAGGAACAGGCAGGTGTTGGTCTGAGTCTCCTCCTGAGGGCAGAAGAGATTCCCAGTGCCCAGAGCGAGTCCTGAGGAGGCCATGGAGATGCTCCAAGGGCTGGAGCCCCTCTGCTCTGGAGCCAGGCTGGGAGAGCTGGGGAGGTTCACCTGCAGAAGAGAAGGCTCCAGGGAGACCTTAGAGCCCCTTCCAGGGCCTAAAGGGGCTCCAGGAGAGCTGGAGAGGGACCTGGAAGAAGGGATGGAGTGACAGGAAGAAGGGAAATGGCTTCCCACTGCCAGAGGGCAGGGTTAGATGGGATATTGGGAAGCTGTGCCTTCTCAGGGACTTCCCACCCCCTCGCTGGGTCTGCAGCAGTTTGAGGTCCTTAACTGGGGGGTCATCAGCCATCCACATCTGATCCTCTTCCAATCAGTCCTCAGGACTGTGCTTCTGGAGCAGCTCTGATCCTGCTGGAAAATGCCCAAGCAAAGGTTTCTCACCTTGGGAAAGTGCTGAACATTGACCAGGTCCTATGGATTCCATGGATTTGTGTAGGACCCTGGGAAGAGGCAACAACCTGGTGGCTCTGCCGTGGGGCCAGGGCTCCAGTGTGACCCTGGGGCAGCTTTGGGTTTTCCAAAGGCTCAGTTTTTGGAGTCCTGCCGACCCGATTGCGCCGCATCCCTTGGATTTTTAAAGCCGTGGAGCCGTGGTGGTGTTTGTGCGGCGCTGGCAGGGCCGGGACCATCAAAATACGTTGCATTATTTATCAGCTGATTTAATATAATTGCTGCTCAGCCTCACATCCTCGCTTGGGGGGGGGCTTGGATCCGCCTCCGGTGCTTCCCTCGCTCCCCATCTAATGCCTGCAGGGGGGACTCTCCCTCCTGCCTCCGCTCCCCGTGAATAAAAACAGGGAACAAAGGGAATAAAAAGATTATTTTAATGCAGCAACCCAGGCTTATGGAGAGGTATAAGCAGCAAATAAGGGAGGCACTGATTATTATTTTTTTAAACCTAAATCTAAGCCCTGTGTAAGTGTTTGTGTTAAATGATGGAAAAGTTAGGCTGGCTGTGAATCCATGCTGCTGCTCCATCCTACCTGGCATTGCAAGCCCCCAAAGAGCAGCTGCCTCCATGGATTTTGTAGCTCATACTGGGAAAAATACAGAAACCCACTGAACCTGAGGTTTTCCAGCACCAGGTAGGCAGGGAAAGGCTCTTGGGAAAGCAGTTTGTGGAGCGCTGGGGTCAAATCCCAGTAGTTCCAGCTCTTTTGGCAGGAGGATTAAATCTGTGGGAGTGGACACGGAGGGGGATAAATAAAGCACGTGGGGCCACGGCATGGCCAGGGTGGATTGATCCCCGGCACATGCACGGGAAGGGAGGGAATCCAGCGCGTCTTGCGCTGCTTAATCCAGGCTTTGCCGAGTTTCTTTGGCTTTAAAATTTTTTATCCTTTATTTTTTTTAATTTTTTTTTTTTTGCCATGGAAGTGTAAAACCACCGCCCGGGCTGGCGGCTTCTCCTCCCGCCCGCGTAACATCGGTGTGTGCCGAGCGGGTGTCATTCCAGATCCAGCCGGAACGGTGGGAAAAGCAGGAACGGTGGGAAAAGCAGGGCCGTTGACTCAGCAGGGAGCGGGGCAGGGACGCTCTGCCCGCGTTTTGAGGGGAAAACTGTCTGGTTCAGGGATTTTGGGCTCCGTGGGGAAAAGCAAGATGTTGTGTGTGGAGGTTTGTAAGCAGTGAGAGGGAGCGAGGACGGAGACGGGCTGGGGAATAACGTGGGGAAGGCTCCGAGGGCGCGGCTCGGGAGGGAAAAGCGGATTTTGCTGTTTTGCAGGAGCACTGTTGTCGGGAATGATGTAGGTGGGTCAGGGCTGGAGCAAAGGGAAGCTGCTGAGCACGGGGCCCCGGTGCTGATGCCTCTCGATGCCGCTCCACGTCCCTGTCCCAATTCTGCCACGCTGGCCGTGCCCTCCTCTCCTCATTCCACGGGGAAGGACCCAGGTGTACTCGCTGCCTCCGTAACCAGGGCCTACTTTAGACAGAAATGCATTAGGTTACAGGGAAAAAAAGAGGCAGCAGCAGGGCACAGGAGTGAAATTTAATTGGGATAATATGGGTCAGCAGCAGCAACAACCTACTTCTGCCCAGCCAGCCCAGCTAACCCGGTTTGCAGCACTGCCAGGGCTCCGCATCCCTGCCCGCATTCCTGCCTGTGCCCCTGCCCTGATCTGTGCCTCCATCCCTTCCTGCATCCCTGCCTGCATCCCCGCCTGCATCCCCACCTGCATCCCTGTCTGGATCCCTGCTCACATCCCTTCCTGCATCCCCACCTGTATCCCTGTCTGAATCCCTTCCTGCATCCCTGTCCATATCCCTGCTCACATTTCTGTCTGGATCCCTGCTCACATCCCTTCCTGCAGCCCTGCTCACATCCCTTCCTGCATCCCTGCCCACATCCCTGCCTGTACCTCTGTCAGTATCGCTGTTCACATCCCTGCCCACATCCCTGCCCTCATCCCTGCCCAGATCTCTGCCCACATCCCTGCCTGCATCAGTGCCTGCATCCCTGCCCGTATCCCTGCCCAGATCTCTGCCCACATCCCTGCCTGCATCAGTGCCTGCATCCCTGCCCGTATCCCTGCCCACACCCGTCTGCATCCCTGCCTGCATTCCTGCCCAGATCCCTGTGCACATCCCTGCCCGTGTCCCTGACTGCAACCCTACCCACATCCCTGACTGCATTCCTGCCCAGATCCCTGTCCTCATCCCTGCCCTCATCCCTGCCTGTATCCCTTCCTCATCCCCACCTGTATCCCTGCTTGCATCCTTGCCTGTACTCTTTCCTTTGCCAGGCCATGAAATGTCAGAGCCAGCCCAAGCCACGATAAATCACTTTGCAAGAATGATTTATGATTTATGATTTTGATTTTTTCCCCCCTCTTTTTCTCTTCTCTCTTTTATTTTCTGGTTTGTATTTTTGTTTGTTTGTTTGCTTAATCGTTTTTCTCTCTTTTTTTTCCTCTCTTTTTTCCCCCTCTTTTTTACCTCTTTTTTTTTTTTTTTCACCTGTTTTTTTTCCCCTCAGAAACCTGCTAAACCCACCCCCATTCCATGCCAGTCCTCCACCTGCACTTTGGGATGTGGCCACGAGCAGATGCTTCACTCATTTCACGGGTGTCTCAGAGATGCCGTCGCGCAACAGCTTTGTGGTGAAACCCTCGCGGGATAACGGGGTTTTACCCCATAATCCACACCTAAACCACAACAAATCCCAAAAAATCAGCACAAAACTCCCATCTCCATGTGGTGCAGCCACTATCTGAGTACTGGCCCTAAAGGCACCAGCTCTGGATGCCGGGAAAAATGTGGAAAAGAAATAGAATCCCTGAACGGTTTGGGTTGCAGGAGACCTTGAAATCATTCAACAGCAGGGACACCTCTCACTAGACCAGGTTGCTCCAAGCCCTGTCCAGCCTGGCCTTGAACACTTCCAGGGATGGGGATAAAGAGGGAAAATCAATAGATCAGGTTGCTCCAAGATCCATCCAGCCTAGCCTTGAACACTTCCAAAGATGGGGATAAAGAGGGAAAATTGATCGACTGAATTGCTCAAAGCCTGTCCAACCTGGGCTCAGGCACTTCCAGGGGACAAAGAAGGAAAATCAATCAATGAATCAATCAATAAATAAGGAAAAAAACCCCAAAAACTCCCAGCCTTGCTGCTTCCAGGACAGGGATGGGAAGAGAAATACCAGGCAGTGGCAGCACTGGGAATTCATTCTACGATCTCCAATGGGCTGTGACCTGTTTGCTGTATTTGAAGCTTGAAATAGAGCCTTATGAGTAATGTGGTTCAGGTGCTTATCACCAATTAATTAATTCTTTTGTATGGTGGTTACCTAATTAAAGCAGTCTCAGGTAATTCCTGGGGGGGGAGCCGAAGCTAATGGGGTTGTTTCTTCGCTGATGTAACTTGTTGGGTGATTCCCAGAGGCTGGAAAGGGTTATTGGGCTCCGTGTGAGTGTTACTTAAAATAAAATTCTAATAAAGGTTTGATCGGGGTGAAATCATCGGAGGATGATTTCTCATGGCAAGGATTTCTGCAGCCCAAGGCTTCTCCTGTTGCAGGAGCTCTTTGGGAGAAAAAGTGAGGCTTTCACCGAAAAAAAAAGAGCCATTTTGGGGTTTATTTTAGCTGAAAATTGCTTGGCAGGAGGATGAGCACGTAATCCACCACCAACTAATGCAAAATCCACATGCTCCTTCCCATTTTCTACAGTCATGGGGAGGATGCCCCCTAAAAAAATAGAATCTTTAAGCCAAATCAGGGCAACTCAATGTCTTGCCCCAATTCCTCCAGGGTGGCTGCTGATGGGCAGGGATTGGTAAGTCACGGGATCATTTAGGTTGGAGAAGATCTCTAAGATCATCAGATCCAACCATTCCCCAGCACTGCTGTGGACATGAATTTGGGGTGACTTTGCCTGAGGCTCAGGGTGGGTTTGGCTCTTCAGGAGCTGAGATGACACAGCCAAGTACCCAAATCTTCTTGGAAATGTGATGGTGGGTGAAATGTCTCCACCTTTCAGTGCTCCCTTCATCTTCCCTTTGCTTTCAATCCTCATTTCCCATCTTCCCCTGAAGATCTTTATCTTGACCCTGGTAAATTCTTAAGGGCAGGATGTTCAAAGCTGAAACTCAAGACTGGATCCGTTAATTAGTGTGAAATAATAGCTCTTGGCTGCTTCCCTTAATTAAGGGTCAGGAGTTCAGAGCTGGATGGATAAGGAGGAAATTCTTGGCTGTGAGGGTGG